>NW_026277059.1:0-157500 GCF_023373465.1 Oncorhynchus keta | reverse complement strand
CAAAGCCATAGTGTCTGCCTCAACAACAGACCATATTTCCAAAGCCATAGTGTCTGCCTCAACAACAACAGACCATATTTCCAAAGCCATAGTGTCTGCCTCAACAACAACCGACCATATTTCCAAAGCCATAATGTCTGCCTCAACAACAACAGAACACTGAGGACAAAGAACATCATTAATAGGTTCTAAAGGGGTGGAGGGACCAGAGCAATGTCCCATGGTATCACATTCCACAGCTCCTCTGTCATTCAGGTGCGCATTGAATGCTTATCAAATACTTAACATGTTGCATTCCCTCTGCCACACATTATAACTAAGCGACACAAGGGTGGGATGGGCGGTACATAAATCCAACACCTGCCTGTTATTATTATTTAATTAGGATATGTTCTCCATGGGTGTTTGTGTACAATTGTCCTAATTGAAGGTGTCTGGGAACAATGCATTGTCATTACTGAGGGTATTTGGGGACAATGTATTTGTATAGCTGTGTTTGTCAGCAGGGTATTTATAAGGCTAGACCTAATACATGAAAGAACCACCTATTTTTGTTCTTCACATCACACAATGGAGATGAAACACCATGCGGATTACTCTACGGCTGCGTTTAGACAGGCAGCCCAATTCTGATATTCTTTTCACTAATTGGTCTTTTGACCAATCAGATCAGCTCTAACAAAGATCTGGTGTAAATAGATCTGATGTGATTGGTCAAAGACCAACTAGTGGGAAAAATATCAGAATTGGGCTGCCTGTGCGACGCCTGTCGAATCAATTTGGACACTTTCTGTTGCAGCAAGTTGCAAGCTGTGACATCTCTAATTTGGGCACTTTCTGTTGCAGCAAGTTGCAAGCTGTGACATCTCTAATTTGGGCACTTTCTGTTGCAGCAAGTTGCAAGCTATGACATCTCTAATTTGGACACTTTCTGTTGCAGAAAGTTGCAAGCTGTGACATCTCTAATTTGGACACTTTCTGTTGCAGCAAGTTGCAAGCTGTGACATCTCTAATTTGGACACTTTCTGTTGCAGCAAGTTGCAAGCTGTGACATCTCTAATTTGGACACTTTCTGTTGCAGCAAGTTGCAAGCTGTGACATCTCTAATTTGGACACTTTCTGTTGCAGCAAGTTGCAAGCTGTGACATCTCTAATTTGGACACTTTCTGTTGCAGCAAGTTGCAAGCTGTGACATCTCTAATTTGGACACTTTCTGTTGCAGCAAGTTGCAAGCTGTGACATCTCTAATTTGGACACTTTCTGTTGCAGCAAGTTGCAAGCTGTGACATCTCTAATTTGGACACTTTCTGTTGCAGCAAGTTGCAAGCTGTGACATCTCTAATTTGGACACTTTCTGTTGCAGCAAGTTGCAAGCTGTGACATCTCTAATTTGGACACTTTCTGTTGCAGCAAGTTGCAAGCTGTGACATCTCTAATTTGGACACTTTCTGTTGCAGCAAGTTGCAAGCTGTGACATCTCTAGTGACCTTGCTGATACACAAAGGCAAAGCAATTCAATCAGAACCTGCAATCCTTTCATACATCACATCATTTTTCAGAAATGATTTGTTTATCCAAATGTTTGGTAATTGTAACAGCATTGATATAGACAAAATTATGTCTGTAAAATGTAGCTAGCCAAAATGTTGCCTATTTACCAACCATGTTTAACAACAGCTAGCTAGCTAACCAAGATAGCGACGAGCTAAGCTAGCTAGTGCAGTTCTTGTTGTACAATTTCAGTTGAAACTGGACAGGGAAAAGTCTGAGTTCACTTATAAAATGACATCTATTAGGCCTCCTGAGTGGCGCAGCGGTCTAAGGCACTGCATCATGGTGCTTGAGGCGTCATTACAGACCCAGGTTCGATCCAAGGCTGTATCACAGCCGGCCATGACCGGGAGACCAATGAGGTGGCACACAATTGAACGAACATCGTCCTGGTTAGGGAGGGTTTGGCCGGCCGGGATGTCTTTGTCCCATTGCGCTCTCGCGACTCTGTGGCGGGCTGGGCGCATGCAAGCTGACTTCGGTTGCCAGGTGTACAGTGTTTCCTCCGACACATTGGTGCGGCTGGCTTCCGGGTTAAGCAAGCATTGTGTAAAGAAGCAGTGCAGCTCAGCAGGGTTGTGTTTCGGAGGACGCATGGCTCTCGACCTTCGCCGCTCCCGAGTCTGTACTACCAATAGGTTATCACGAAAAAGAGGTAAAAGTTAAAAAATGAATACAAAATAAACATGACAAACGCAACGATATGACGAGTCATGTAAACTTGTTTGTGCTTACTGACTGGACATTGTATCCAGTCAGTTTTTATTTGGTGATGATTCAATGCAACTATCTTGCAGGCAGTTTGAGGGTGACAGGTGGACATAAATTGCATCCAGGTTGCTTCGTATGACATCAGCTTTAGTGTGAAGAACTCAATATCTGAGTGAGTTTGGGCATGTGGTTGACTGTACGTGTGAAGAACAATATCTTAGTGTGATGTTGTCAACAAAGAAGATTAAAAGGTGTTGGACATTTGGTAGCAGAGCGACATGAGATATCAGACAGAAGCTTTAAAGCTTTGTTTGGGCCACCTGGGTCTGTTTTTCCTCTTTCCTATCTTCCGAAATAGAGAAGCCATTTTTGGTGTAGACTACTCTTCACGACCCACTGAGCACACCACATCACTTCAACCTGGATAATTGGGTCAAATTGGGTGTAAGACGTTGGATAAATGAGATTCACTCACTCAAAAAATACAGCTAAAATGTTGTTGTATTTCCAATGTCCAATCACTATTCTATCAACCATCTAAAAGCACAACCAAATTACAATGGAACAGTTGTCACCCAAATGTCTATCCCTGCGCTTCAACCACTTAAAAGGACAGCAAAGCTCAAATGGAAATACAATGTCAGATATGTTATTTATTTATACAACAGCATCACGACTCTGGACGGCTCTGACTTAGAATACGTGGACAACTACAAATACCTAGGTGTCTGGTTAGACTGTAAACTCTCCTTCCAGACTCACATTAAGCATCTCCAATCCAAAATTAAATCTAGAATCGGCTTCCTATATCGCAACAAAGCATCCTTCACTCATGCTGCCAAACATACCCTCGTAAAACTGACCATCCTACCGATCCTCGACTTGTCATCTATAAAATAGCATCCAACACTCTACTGAACAAACTGGATGCAGTCTATCACAGTGCCATCCGTTTTGTCACCAAAGCCCCATACACTACCTACCATTGCGACCTGTATGCTCTCGTTGGCTGGCCCTCGCTTCATACTCATCGCCAAACCCACTGGCTACAGGTTATCTCTGCTAGGTAAAGCCCGGCCTTATCTCAGCTAACTGGTCACCATAGCAGCACCCACTCGTAGCACGCGCTCCAGCAGGTATATCTCACTGGTCACCCCCAAAGCCAATTCCTCCTTTGGTCGTCTTTCCTTCCAGTTCTCTGCTGCCACTGACTGGAATGAACTGCAAAAATGTCTGAAGCTGGAGACTCACATCTCCCTCACTAGCTTTAAGCACCAGCTGTCAGAGCAGCTTACAGATCACTGCACCTGTACATAGCCCATCTGTAAACAGCCCATCTACCTACCTCATCCCCAAACTGGTATTTATTTATTTTGCTCCTTTGCACCCCAGTATCTTTACCTGCACATTCATCTTCTGCCGATCTACCATTCCAGTGTTTAATTGCCATATTGTAATTACTTTGCCACCATGGCCTATTTATTTCTTTAACGTACCTCATTTGCACTCACTGTATATAGACTTTTTGTTATTGACTGTATGTTTTGTTTATTCCATGTGTAACTCTGTGTTGTTGTATGTGTGGAACTGCTATGCTTTATCTTGGCCAGGTCGCAGTGACAAATGAGAACTTGTTCTCAACTAACTAACCTGGTTAAATAAAGGTGAAATATAAAAATAAATAAAAATATCTGTGCTTCATCTAATATTAGAACCAAATGACCTGGATTACAGTTGAGATTACATTAAAAAGTATGACATTAAAAAGTGATCAATACTGTTGGGAGATTCTGGTCAGATTATTATAGGAATTGTGAAGATTTCCACCTGACCTAGCAATGACCTATTCATGCTATCTTGAACATACACACTGTATATGATTACATAGGTGTCACACTCTGACCATGATTTGCGTTGTTTGTTTCTATGTTTTGTTTGGTCAGGGTGTGATATGAGTGGGCATTCTATGTTGTATGTCTAGTTTGTCTATTTCTATGTGTTTTGGCCTGATATGGTTCTCAATCAGTGGCGGGTGTTTGTTGTTGTCTCTGATTGGGAACCATATTTAGGCAGCCTGTTTTGTATTGAGGTTGGTGAGTTATTATCTATGCGATGTTGCATGATAGCACTCATTTTCTATAGCGGTCACGGTTGTCTGGTTAGTTTGTTTGTTTAGTGTACTTAGTTTTTCCGTCTTCTCATTAAATCATGCATTCACACCACGCTGCGCTTTGGTCTCCTCAATACAACGATCGTGACCATAGGAAGACATTTCTATAGTTGCAGTAACATCACAATGTGGCCATGGATGTGTTACTAATTTTAAGGTTGATTGTTACATTAGGTTGTAACGCAAGGCCATTTTACAGAAGTAATGTTGAATTGTGTTTGGTTGACAAGGCATCAAAATATTAACATTTACATTTTTACATTTAAGTCATTTAGCAGACGCTCTTATCCAGAGCGACTTACAAATTGGTGCATACACCTTATGACATCCATACATTTAAAGAAGCCGTATCTGCTGCAGGGATAGTTCCATCTGAGCCACTGGCTTAATCACATTCACCTTATGACATCCATACATTTAAAGAAGCCGTATCTGCTGCAGGGATAGTTCCATCTGAGCCACTGGCTTAATAACATTCTTTAACTGAGTTGAAGACGTGAATCCAACATATCATTTGTGAACTTGTTGACAAGTTAATAGGATAGTTATTGTATTTCAAAAGTGATATTGATTCGTGTTTGGTTGTCAACAAAGCCAAATATCAACATTGGAAGGAGATGCATCTTCTGTTTGGATAGTTCCATCTGTGCCAGTGACTTAGTCTGGCTTGAACTCCAGTTTGTCAACAAATGAATAATTGATATGTTGGATTTGAGTCTCCATCTTGACTGAAAATCTAAGTTAAAGAATAGGACTAAATCAAACCAAACTTGAAAAAATGTGAATATCAATTATCAATTTGTTTACAAACTAGAATTAAAGCCAGACTAAGTCAGTTAGTTAGATGGAACTAAACAAGCGGACAATGAAACCCCTTCAAATGTTGATATTTGGTTGCGTTAACAACCAAACAACTCAATATCACTAAATATAATTCCATTTTAAACCAACCAGAGCGTGTGATCCTAGTCCTATGTATTGTCGATGTTTAGTTGAATTCTGGGTTCAATTTAATAAAATAGCTGTTGATGACACTACAAATGCTATTTTGGTCTCAATAGAAACATTGAAGATATGAGTGATAAAGTATGGTCACATTTAATTTACACTGTTAAACCTACTCTATGGAATTAGTTGGATAGCAACAGTAAATCTATTTAGTTAAGTGGAGAGCTCAACAATCATTCCCAGGATAGCACATTGGTAATAGTCAGTGACAATTATCCTAGCTAAACTGGGCTTGGTTAAAACCCTGGATTAGAATCCAAAGGGTAGCTTGTAGATGGATCAATTCTCCAGTAGGAGGTGCTGCACAGCCTATTGTTTTTTTTCTTCTGATAGCGGAAATAAAATTGAAGAGCTGACGTTGTTTTAGAAAAGGTACACATTCAATATATTACCATGTTTGAATATGTTGACATTTGGTTACCATGATAACATAATCCTGTGGTTGAAATTTCAACCTCTATACAAATTGGCGTCGATTACTTTTTTCACATCCAATATATTTTTCACGTAGATTCCATATCACAATAAGTTGACAAATTACGTTGAAAAAACATTGATTCAGCCAGTTTGTGCCCAGTGGGTACTCATCACTGGAAACAACTTTGAATTGGAAAGGAAAACAACAGGTATTCAATGACGTAACACATCACAAACTGTTACAGATGCAGAATCTGTCGGGCTGTATCACCGCCTGGTACGGCAACTGCACCGCCCTCAACCGCAAGGCTCTCCAGAGGGTAGTGCGGTCTGCAAAACGCATCACCGGGGGCAAACTACCTGCCCTCCGGGACACCTACACCACCCGATGTCACAGGCAGGCCGAAAAGATCATCAAGAACAACAACCACCCGAGCCACTGCCTGTTCACCCCGCTATCATCCAGAAGGTGAGGTCAGTACAGGTGCATCAAATCTGGGGCCGAGAGACTGAAAAACAGCTTCTATTTCAAGGCCACTGTTAAACAGGCATCACTAACATAGAGAGGCTGCTGCCAACATACAGACCCAAATCACTGGCCACTTTAATAAATGGATTTAACAAAAGATATCACTATTCACTTTAAATAATGCCACTTTAATAATGTTTACATATCCTACATTACTCATCTCATATATACTGTATTTCATACCATCTATTTCAACTTGCCTATGCCGCACGGCCCTCACTCATCCATTTATATATATGTACATATTCGTATTCCATCCCTTTAGATTTGTGTGTATTAGGTAGTTGTGAATTTGTTAGATTACTTGTTAGATAATACTGCATGGTCGGAACTAGAAGCACAAGCATTTCGCTACACTCAAATTAACATCTGCTAACCATGCGTCTGTGACAAACAAAATTGGATTTGATTTGAGTGGGTAGAATGTGGTCACCGGTTGAACAAAAACGTGAAATATGCAGTGAGGAAGAAATAGTGTATTTTAAATGAGATGTTCTGTGTATGTTTAGCTAGTAAGTTGATGATTTAGTGAATCCCTGGGCACATTGACAGGACTTTTTGTTGTTGTTGCAAAAGCAGAATTTAAATATCGTATATATGATAATGTTATGCATTTAAATGCATTAAACATCGAAGTGCTGGTAAACAGAGGGCAGAGAATATTCCATATGCAAATCCAATACCTACTCTGATGCACTATTCATAAATGAATTGGGTGTTTTGTTCTGTAAACTAATCTATTCCTAGAAAATTGACTAACAATATGTGAGTATATTTAATTAATAATTAAAATACTGTCGCAGTAAGGACCATTTTGTGCCACTGCAAATAATTTCATGAAGAATAAACTGTAAGCAGATAATTCATTAATTGTCAAATCTCGACATCAAGCCATTCAAATATGACATTAATTGTCTTCTTGATTGATAGTCCCAGACACTCAACACACACAGTGCCTTCAGAAAGTATTCAAACCCCTTGACTTATTCCACATTTTGTTGTGTTACAGCCGGAGTTAAAAAAGGACTAAATATATTTTTCCTCACCCCGTCTACACACAGTACCCCATAATTACAAAGTGAAAAAACATGTTTTTAGACATTTTTGCAAATTTATTGAAAATAAAATAGAAATAACTAATTAACATAAGTATTCACACCTCTTTGCTATGACACTCCAAACGTAGCTTCCTTTGAACATCCTTGAGATCCTTGAGAGTCCACCTGTGGCCACCAATAGTTTGGACTTGATTTCGTGCATGTCAGAGCAGAATCTATACCATGAAGTCCAAGGAACTGTCCGTAGATCTCAGAGAGAGAACTGTGATGAGACATACAGTAAGCTCCAAAAGTATTGGGACAGTGACAAACATGTTGTTGTTTAGGCTCCGTACTCCAGCACTTTGGATTTGAAATGATATAATGTCTATGAGGTCAACCCCCCCCCCAAGACATTCTAACCTCTCAACATTTCAATTACAACCTGGGAGGTTGGCATTTTTGGGAGGGTATGATATTTGTGCTACCCTTCCAGGTTTTAATTGAATTGTTGAGAGGTTAGAATGTCTTGGGGGTTTGACCTCATAGTCATCGTATAATTTTAAATCCAAAGTGCTGGAGTAGAGAGTCAAAACAACATGTCACTGTTCCAATACTTTTGGAGCTCACGGTATATCTGGGGAAGGGTATCAAATATTTTCTAGATTGTTGAAGTTTCCAAGAGCACAATGGTCTCCATCATTGTGTAATTGAAAAAAAATGGAACTACCCAGACTCTGCATAGAGCTGGCCGTCCAACCAAACTGAGCAACCGGGCAAGAAGAACCTTGGTCAGGGAGGTGACCAAAAACCCAATAACCACTGACAGAACTACAGAGTTCATTGGCTGAGATGGGAGAGACTGCCAGAAGGACAATAGTCTCTACAGCACTTGATCAATCTGGGCTTTATGGTAGAGTGGACAGACGGAAGCCACTCCTGAGAAAAAGGCACATGACAGCACGTCTGGAGTTTTCTAAAAGGCACTTGAAAGATTCAGATAAGGCAAAAGATTCTGTGGTCTGATGGGACAAAAATGTAACTATTTGGCCTGAATACAAAGGGATATATCTGGATAAAACCAGGCCCAGCTCATCACCCTTCTAACACCATCCCTTCCGTGAATCATGGCGGTGGTAGCATCATGCTATGGGGATGCTTTTCAGCAGCAGGGACTGGGAGACTGGTCATGATAGAGGGAACAATGATTGAGCCAAATACAGGAACATCCTTGGTAAGATGCTACTTCAGAGTGCAAACGACCTTAGACTGGCGCAAATATTTACATTCCAACAGGACAATGACCCCAAGCATACAGCCAAAGCAACACTGGAATAGTTTCAGAACAAGAATGGGAAAGTCCTTTAGTGGCTCAGCCAAAGCCCAGACTTGAATCCCATTGAAAATCTGTGGAAAAACTTGAAGACGGCTGTTCACCGCCACTCCCCAAGTAACTTAAGAGTTTGATAAAATCCCCAAATCCAGTTGTGCAAAGCTGATCCAGACATAGCCTAGACGACTCAAAGCTGATCCAGACACATACCCAAGACGACTCAAAGCTGATCCAGACACATACCCAATATGACTCAAAGCTGTAATCGCTGCCAAAAGTGCTTCTACAAAGTATTGACTAAGGGATGTGAATACTTAAGCAAACTAGATATTTATTTAATAACAAAAATGTATAAAAACATGTTTTCGCATTGTCAATATGGGGCATTGTGTGTAGATGGGTGAGGATTTACATAAGTGGAATACTTTGTGAAGGCACTGTATCGCAGAGAAGATGGCAAATCAAACACATCCAACCAAGTGACACATCCAACCAAGTGACACATACAACCAAGTGACACATCCAACCAAGTGACACATCCAACCACCAACCATGTGATACATTAAACCATGTGACATACCATGTGACAAGACCATGTGACAAGACCATGGAGAATAAGAGTACCTCCTCCCAGCTGCCCACTGCACTGAAGCTAGGAAACACTGTCACCACCGATAAATCCGCAATAATTGAGAAATTCAATAAGCATTTTTCTACGGCTGGCCATGCTTTCCACCTGGCTACCCCTAATCCCGGCCAACAGCCCTGCACCCCTCACTGCAACTTGCCCAAGCCTCCCCCATTTCTCCTTCACCCAAATCCAGATAGCTGATGTTCTGAAAGAGCTGAAAAATCTGGACCCCTACAAATCAGCAGGGCTAGACAATCTGGACCCTCTCTTCCTAAAATTATCCTCCGAAATTGTTGCAACCCCTTTTACTAGCCTGTTCAACCTCTCTTTTGTATTGTCTGAGATCCCCAAAGATTGGAAAGCTCCCACGGTCATCCCCCTCTTTAAAGGGGGAGACACTCTAGACCCAAACTGTTACAGACCTATATCTATCCTACTCTGCCTTTCTAAGGTCTTCGAAAGCCAAGTCAACAAACAGATCACCGACCATTTCGAATCCCACCGTACCTTCTCCGCTATGCAATCTGGTTTCCAAGCTGGTCATGGGTGCACCTCAGCCACGTTCAAGGTCCTAAACGATATCATAACCACCATCGATAAGAGACCACAATACTGTGCAGTTGTATTCATCGACCTGGCCAAGAATTTCGACTCTTGTCAATCACCACATTCTTATCGGCAGACTCTTTGTTTCTCAAATGACTGCCTCGCCTGGTTCACCAACTACTTCTCAGACATAGTTCAGTGTGTCAAATCGGAGGGCCTGTTGTCCGGACCTCTGGCAGTCTCTATGGGGGTGCCACAGGGTTCAATCCTTGGGCCAACTATTTTCTCTGTATACATCAATGATGTCGCTCTTGCTGCTGGTGATTCTCTGAATCAGCTTCCTATTTCACTCATGCTGACAAACATACCCTAGTAAAACTGATTATCCTACTGATCCTTGACTTCGGCGCTGTCATTTACAAAATAGCCTCCAACACTCTCCTCAGCAAATTGGATGCAGTCTATCACAGTGCCATCCGTTTTGTCACCAAAGCCCTATATACTACCCACCACTGCGACCTGTATGCTCTCATTGGCTGGCCCTCACTTTATATCAGTCGCCAAACCCACTGGCTCCAGGTCATCTATAAGTCATTGCTAGGTAAAGCCCCGCCTTATCTCAGCTCACTGGTCACCATAGCAGCACCCACCTGCAGCACACACTCCAACAGGTATATTTCACTGGTCATCGCCAAATCCAATTCCTCCTTCGGCCGCCTTTCCTTACAGTTCTCTGCTGCCAATGATTGGAACGAACTGCAAAAATCACTGAAGCTGGAGACTCATATCTCCATCACTAGCTTTAAGCACCAGCTGTCAGAGCAGCTCACAGATCACTTTACCTGTACATAGCCCATCTGTAAATAGCCCATCCAACTACCTTATCACCATATTTTTATTTATTTTGCTCCTTTGCACCACAGTACTGCTACTTGCACACTCATCTTCTGCACATCTATCACCCCAATGTTTAATTTGCCATACTGTAATAATTTCGCCACTATGGTCTATTTATTTCCTTACCTCCCTTCTCCTACCTCATTTGCACATGCTGTATATAGACTTATTTTTCTATTGTATTATTGACTGTGTTTGTTTTACTCCATGTGTAACTCTGTGTTGGTGTTTGCGTCGCACTGCTTTGCTTTATCTTGGCCAGGTCACAGTTGTAAATGAGAACTTGTTCTCAACTCGCCTACCTGCTTAAATAAAGGTGAAATAAAGAAACTAAAAAAATATCCAACCATGTGACAGAAATGTATGAGGTGTGGTGTCAGTGTGAGTGTGTGCGTGTATGTGTGTGTGTCCATGTGCACATGCGATGCACTTACTTGTGCCCGAGCTCGTGGGTGACGGTGAAGGCCAGCGGCAGGCCCGTGTCCTCACTGATGCTGCAGCTGCGGTGGGGCTGACACATTCCTGCCACATGAGACAGGCCCAGGGTCTCACAGGGCTTATTGATGGCCGTACAGATGTCCTTTCTGAGGAGATGAGGGAGAGGAAAAGGGAGGAGGGAGGGAGAGAAGGCGAGAGGATGAGGGAAGGAGAGGGAAAAGGAGGAAAGAGGGAGAGAAGGAGAGGACAGAGGGAGAGAAGGACTGAAACATTGTAATAAGGAGCACAACAATGACCTTTAACATCATCACTTCCTATTCTTGACATATGTTTAATGTGCTGAATCTATTAAGACCATGACCGGTGGGATGAGTCTCTGTGGAAAAGCTACTTAAATTAAAACAATTGGAGAAAAGTACAACTCAGGAGCTCCAACTACCTTCTGAAAAAGGTCCAGGGAATGTCACCAAATCTCTGGAAATATCCTTGTTGTTGTGGCGCTGCTCAAATGAAAGTTCTGGTGGAGCCTCTAATTGCACTCGTTTGTCAAACAAAAGAATCGTAGTTTAATGAGTGGCTTTGAGTGGAAAGCGGTCTCATCAAAGAGATGGCGCGAGGAAGAAAAACAAGGTCTATTCAATTAAGAAGGGAAAATACAATTAGTTTCTGGTGGTAGACTACAGCGAATAACAGTCAGGCCATCAATGGGAGGGGAAGGTTGGCAAAGGATCTCAAGGCTGTTTTGTTCCAGTATGGTGTTCTACATGTGATGTCTCACATTCATTCCATTCATCGTGTTAAAAGGACTGTCCTCCATGACTGAATGGTGAGGAGAAATACATTTTGGGCCTTTCGAGATAAATAAAATAGGACAAATGCTTGCGAGGAGGACCACTTCCTTCAGCTTCGAGGACAGCACCAAAAGGTACTACTATTCAGAAAGTACAAGTAAGGAGAGGAAAGTATACTGAACAAAAAATATAAACGCAACATGTAAAGTGTTGGCCCCGTGTTTCATGAGCCGAAATAAAATATCTCAGAAATGTTCCATGCACACAAAAAGCTTATTTATCTAAAATGATTGGGCACAAATCTGTTTACATCCTTGTCAATGAGAATTTCTCCTTTGCCAAGATAATCTATCCACCTGACAGGTGTGGCGTATCAAGAAGATGGTTAAACAGCATGACCATTACACAGGTGCACCTTGTGCTGGGGACAATAAAAAGCCACTAAAATATGCAGTTTTGTCACACAACAAAATGCCACAGATGTCAATTGACTGATTTTCATATTGCAAATTGCCTTTATATTTTTGCTCATTATACATCCTCTCCCCAATAGACCGCAAATGGAATTCAGCCTTGGTGGGAGTGGATTACCTGGTGAGAAGGACGGCCACATCGTGATGGACTGCGTGTTCTTCTCCCTTCACGTTAAGCCGTTTCTGCCACTTACAGAAGCTGCTCAGGCTGTTGTCAGCGTGGTGGGTGATCTTCAGGTCTTCCTGCCAACCACAGGGATGTCATCGTTACATTAGACAAGGAAACATCAGATACCTTCATGAACAGGGGGGAGGTTTTCCAAAGCTGTGTTGCTTATGGCATCTGATGTCATAATGACATCATTTCCTGGTTGTAAACTGCTTCTCTGGTTGTGAGACCTTTATCTGGTCCCTGTAGAGCAGTAGTCAAGTAAACACAGGTTACACACCTTTTGTGGGAAAAAGCATTGAAAGAATAGGAAGCATTACAACCAGAGAGTTTTTCCACCAATTTTGTTTTACCCCTACATCACTGCCTTAGAGCTATTTAAAAGATGTTGCTGTTTCTACTAGACAGCCATTCTAGAAAGAAATACAATTGGCCATATTATCATAGCTTTGAGCTATTAGCTCTTGATGAAGAGTTAGATTCACCTTCAGGAGTCAAAACTGCATTCAAGGTTCAAATGTGCACTTTCAAGCATGATTATGACAACCCATTAAGAACCATATTATGGCTAACCACAGACTTTACTCTGCAGGGATGTAAACATCGACAGTCTAGTAGTTGACCCATAGGAGAAGTGAGCCTAAACTATATGGTTGTGTGTCAACGTATAGACACTACAGTGTCAGTGGAATATTTGAAAAAAGGAAAAACCTGTTTTCTTTTAAGTCAGTGCAAACGAATGTGTTTCGGTGACAGGCTTAGTCAGCTTTAGACAAAGTCTTTGCCTAAATGCCTCTGTTTGCTCTGACCTCTGACCTGCTTAATAAATACATAAAAAATTTAAAGAAAACAGGTTCTTCCTTTTTTCAAATGTTTGCCTTTTGAAATCGGCACCCAAATACTTTTTTCTACTACAAACTTTTGAGTTGATCAGGCCAATTCCTCTTTCAAAATATAGACATGAAACAGAGACCTATAGAGCAGTTCCAGACGATTTGAATAGGGAATGGTTAGGAAACTTACCCTACATGCCCTTTCTCAGACTACATCATTCCCATTAGCCAGTAACCACGACTTCAGAGAGATTTGTTTCAGCACATTACACTTCCTAACACATTGTGGGAAGGGTGTAGGGGCCTATACTTCCTACACTGGGAGCCAGTGGTGTTCTGATGTAAAATGCTGTTTGAAGGATGTATCTGAAGAACTGGCTGTGATGATGACAAGGCTGAAGGATGTAACTGAGGCCGTGGCTA
This sequence comes from Oncorhynchus keta, assembly GCF_023373465.1. NCBI lineage: Eukaryota > Metazoa > Chordata > Actinopteri > Salmoniformes > Salmonidae > Oncorhynchus > Oncorhynchus keta. The sequence continues at coordinate 143,543 of NW_026277059.1, read as the reverse complement.
TGATGATGACGACAAGGCTGGAGGGGGAAGAGGATAGAGACAGTAGTCAGATGGGGCTAGCGCTATCCATCTCTCACTCTCTCGCTCTCGCTTTCCTTCTCTCGCTAATGAGCTTCTCTGTTATCACCCCTCCACCAACAAAGTAAATCTCTAGAATGTTGCAGTGCAATAGACAATCCTTTCCCCCAAGACTAGGATATTATGGCACAACATTACAAAGATTGACAGTGAAATAGACACTGCTTCACAGTTGAATAAACAGAAAGGCAGGTAGCTATGTACTGGCTTACGCTCTCTCTTGTTCTCTATTTCTCCATTTCTCTCTCCCCCGTCTCAATCTCTCTCATACGGAGTCGGTCATCGCCTGCAGTCAGAACTTCCTCAGATCATTACACAAACTAATAATATTATTTTATCGTTTACGGAAAATGACATTGGAACTAGTTTAGACCAATTACCAAGGGCATAACTGCTTAGTTTCAAGCGACAATGCATGATCATACACTAGTTTTAAACAAGAGTGGAATCTCGACGCCATGAAAAGAAACGTAACTTTGCGACATCTTTACAATGTGCGTCACATATTCCATTTCCTTGTATGACACTGGGACTCAAGCCACTTGAATCTGTTATTGACTGGTGTTAGGATTTGGGATCAATTCAGAATTAGCTATTTTTGTGTTACCTTTTTTGCTGTTGTGTTTTATATGGCTAAAATCGAATTAAAATATCTTGCTGTGGTCAGTCTGACAGTTTTGTTTTAGGATAAGATTAATGGTCATTGTCATTAAGATCTGGCAGTCATTTTATGCCACAAATGAACCCTTTGTAAGTCTTTCAACACTGATTCAGTAAATCTGTCTTTAAAACGGAGCTCCAATGACAGTGGTTTACTAATGGTGTTTTGTAACGTGCAGGCCGGAGCTGTGGTTCTCTTACCTCTTCCTTCTCCAGCAGGATCAGACGAACCACTACGATGTTGATAGGGTTTCCAATGCTGGCATCATGAAACAACCCCGACACCTGAAACAGAATGGACATGATTTAGACTCAGTGGGTTGGGCCACAAACCTGTCCTTCTCAACAAATAGGCAATCCAGTACCATTATGTTGTATTGTCTTTCATTGAGACCACGTGTGGTATACAGTTCATATGAGGTATATCACAATAATTATAAATAAAGGACTGTCTTGTCTACTGAGGAATGTTTCCTACGCCACTGGCAAGGCAAGGCAGACAGTGATGATTAGTTATACATGAGTCTGTCTGGAAAATCCCTTCAGAAACACAAAAGAATGATTGATAACTTTGGTCAACTTTCTATTCCCTGCCTCCCGGGTGGCGTAGTGGTTAAGGGTGCTGTACTGCAGCGCCAGCTGTGCCACCAGAGACTCTGGGTTCGTACCCAGGCTCTGTCGTAACCAGCTGCGACCGGGAGGTCTGTGGGGCGATGCACAATTGGCATAGCGTCGTCCGGGTTAGGGAGGGCTTGGCCGGTAGGGATATCCTTGGCTCATCGCGCACCAGCGACTCCTGTGGACGCATGACTTTCAACCTTCGTCTCTCCCGAGCCCGTATGGGAGTTGTAGCAATGAGACAGTAGTAGCTACTAAAATAATTGGATACCACGAAATTGGGGAGAAAAAAGGGGGTACATTTTTTTTTTTAAGATTTAAAATGTTAAAATAAAAACCTGCTCACATTTCTCCAAAGCAACAATGTGATGCAGAAAACAACATCCACGGGTCTCACTTCTGCAGATTACAGCATTAACATGTTCCATCTTTCCAGTTGAGGTTTAGGAGACAGATGGCCAGGTTATCTGAACTACACAATTACCTCGTTCAGGAGGGTATGATACTTATTTTCCTTTAGGTATTTGTTAAAGCTCTACACACACACTCCTTCCCTCCCTCTCCTCATTCCTTTCATCCATCCCTTGCTCCCTCTTATCTCTCAAGCTGTTGTAGTGAATTAAGGGTTCCTTTGATTCTCTGGTAACAACAAACAACCATTGCAGTAGCAGCAGCAGCTTTCACCCGGGCTGATTAGCAACATCTTGGAGGCAGCCGCCCACACACACACCTCAGTTTTCAGGTCACATTGTAATACACACACACGCTGGCTTTATGTTTCCAGTCCTACATTAAGTAGGGGCTCAGGAGGCTCACTGAACGGGTGCTAGGGTGCCTGGTTAAATAGAAAGTGAGAGCTCATTTTCACTAAGAACTGTTTCCCTTCTCCAGGAGGAGGGAGGCATACGCCATCAGACTAATAATGTGTTTGAGCCAAGTGCTGGGTAATGCATTTAGAATGGTTTAATCAGCCCCAACTCTTTCAGGGTTACTTATACGTTAAGACTGGTTTAAATCAGCTCCAACTCTTTCAGGGTTACTTATACTTTAAGACTGGTTTAAATCAGCCCCAACTCTTTCAGGGTTATTTATACGTTAAGACTGGTTTAAATCAGCCCCAACTCTTTCAGGGTTATTTATACGTTAAGACTGGTTTAAATCAGCCCCAACTCTTTCAGGGTTACTTATACTTTAAGACTGGTTTAAATCAGCCCCAACTCTTTCAGGGTTACTTATACGTTAAGACTGGTTTAAATCAGCCCCAACTCTTTCAGGGTTACTTATACGTTAAGACTGGTTTAAATCAGCTCCAACTCTTTCAGGGTTACTTATACTTTAAGACTGGTTTAAATCAGCCCCAACTCTTTCAGGGTTACTTATACTTTAAGACTGGTTTAAATCAAACTCAGGGTTACCCCAAAGACTGGTTTAAATTTCTTTCAGGGTTACTTATACTTTAAGACTGGTTAAATCAGACTGGTTTTATACTTTAAGACTGGTTTTAATCAGCCCCAACTCTTTCAGGGTTATTTATATGTTAAGACTGGTTTCAATCAGCTCCAACTCTTTCAGGGTTACTTATACGTTAAGACTGGTTTAAATCAGCCCCAACTCTTTCAGGGTTACTTATACTTTAAGACTGGTTTAAATCAGCTCCAACTCTTTCAGGGTTACTTATACGTTAAGACTGGTTTAAATCAGCCCCAACTCTTTCAGGGTTACTTATACTTTAAGACTGGTTTAAATCAGCCCCAACTCTTTCAGGGTTACTTATACGTTAAGACTGGTTTAAATCAGCCCCAACTCTTTCAGGGTTACTTATACGTTAAGACTGGTTTAAATCAGCCCCAACTCTTTCAGGGTTACTTATACGTTAAGACTGGTTTAAATCAGCCCCAACTCTTTCAGGGTTATTTATACGTTAAGACTGGTTTAAATCAGCCCCAACTCTTTCAGGGTTACTTATACGTTAAGACTGGTTTAAATCAGCCCCAACTCTTTCAGGGTTATTTATACGTTAAGACTGGTTTAAATCAGCTCCAACTCTTTCAGGGTTACTTATACGTTAAGACTGGTTTAAATCAGCCCCAACTCTTTCAGGGTTACTTATACTTTAAGACTGGTTTAAATCAGCCCCAACTCTTTCAGGGTTACTTATACGTTAAGACTGGTTTAAATCAGCCCCAACTCTTTCAGGGTTACTTATACTTTAAGACTGGTTTAAATCAGCCCAACTCTTTCAGGGTTACTTATACTTTAAGACTGGTTTAAAATCAGCCCTAACTCCTTTCAGGGTTATTTATACGTTAAGACTGGTTTAAATCAGCCCTAACTCCTTTCAGGGTTACATAGTCCTTGTTATGTTTAGAAGTCAAGGACCCAATGCTGACACCTTTCCTGTTCTGACTGTGTGATAAAATAGCGGACCTATCTGACGGAAAGAAGCAGACATTCAAAATAGACGCGTTAAGGACGGCTTATCTTGAAGTAATCCATCTAATGAATTGTGTGGATCATTTTGAAGCTGTTGGTAGACAACCACTTGTAGCTGTCAAAGCTAGACCTATCCAGTAAGGTGGTGTCTCACACTGCAGCATAGGAACTGATGAACCTTGAACAAGCGCCACACATTGTAATGACATAGACATAAAGCAGGGCTAGCCAGCCCTGTTCCTGGAGAGCTACCCTCCTGTAGGTTTTCACTCCAACCCTGTTCCTGGAGAGCACCCTCCTGTAGGTTTTCACTCCAACCCTGTTCCTGGAGAGCCACCCTCCTGTAGATTTTCACTCCAACCCTGTTCCTGGAGAGCCACCCTCCTGTAGGTTTTCCCTCCAACCCTGTTCCTGGAGAGCCACCCTCCTGTAGATTTTCACTCCAACCCTGTTCCTGGAGAGCCACCCTCCTGTAGGTTTTCCCTCCAACCCTGTTCCTGGAGAGCCACCCTCAAAAATGTTTTCACTCCAAACGCAGCTGTAACTAACCAGATTCAGCTAATCAACCAGGTAATTATTAGAATCAGGTGCAGTAGATTAGGGTTGGAGTGAAAACCTACAGGACAGTAGCTCTCCAGGAACAGGGTTGGAGTGAAAACCTACAGGACAGTAGCTCTCCAGGAACAGGGTTGGACAGTAGCTCTCCAACCCTACAGGACAGTAGCTCTCCAGGAACAGGGTTGGAGTGAAACCTACAGGACAGTAGCTCTCCAGGAACAGGGTTGGAGTGAAAACCTACAGGACAGTAGCTCTCCAGGAACAGGGTTGGAGTGAAAACCTACAGGACAGTAGCTCTCCAGGAACAGGGTTGGAGTTAAAACCTACAGGACAGTAGCTCTCCAGGAACAGGGTTGGAGTTAAAACCTACAGGACAGTAGCTCTCCAGGAACAGGGTTGGAGTGAAAACCTACAGGACAGTAGCTCTCCAGGAACAGGGTTGGAGTGAAAACCTACAGGACAGTAGCTCTCCAGGAACAGGGTTGGAGTGAAAACCTACAGGACAGTAGCTCTCCAGGAACAGGGTTGGAGTGAAAACCTACAGGACAGTAGCTCTCCAGGAACAGGGTTGGAGTGAAAACCTACAGGACAGTAGCTCTCCAGGAACAGGGTTGGAGTGAAAACCTACAGGACAGTAGCTCTCCAGGAACAGGGTTGGAGTGAAAACCTACAGGACAGTAGCTCTCCAGGAACAGGGTTGGAGTGAAAACCTACAGGACAGTAGCTCTCCAGGAACAGGGTTGGAGTGAAAACCTACAGGACAGTAGCTCTCCAGGAACAGGGTTGGAGTGAAAACCTACAGGACAGTAGCTCTCCAGGAACAGGGTTGGAGTGAAAACCTACAGGACAGTAGCTCTCCAGGAACAGGGTTGGAGTGAAAACCTACAGGACAGTAGCTCTCCAGGAACAGGGTTGGAGTGAAAACCTACAGGACAGTAGCTCTCCAGGAACAGGGTTGGAGTGAAAACCTACAGGACAGTAGCTCTCCAGGAACAGGGTTGGAGTGAAAACCTACAGGACAGTAGCTCTCCAGGAACAGGGTTGGAGTGAAAACCTACAGGACAGTAGCTCTCCAGGAACAGGGTTGGAGTGAAAACCTACAGGACAGTAGCTCTCCAGGAACAGGGTTGGAGTGAAAACCTACAGGACAGTAGCTCTCCAGGAACAGGGTTGGAGTGAAAACCTACAGGACAGTAGCTCTCCAGGAACAGGGTTGGAGTGAAAACCTACAGGACAGTAGCTCTCCAGGAACAGGGTTGGAGTGAAAACCTACAGGACAGTAGCTCTCCAGGAACAGGGTTGGAGTTAAAACCTACAGGACAGTAGCTCTCCAGGAACAGGGTTGGAGTGAAAACCTACAGGACAGTAGGTCTCCAGGAACAGGGTTGGAGTGAAAACCTACAGGACAGTAGCTCTCCAGGAACAGGGTTGGAGTGAAAACCTACAGGACAGTAGCTCTCCAGGAACAGGGTTGGAGTGAAAACCTACAGGACAGTAGCTCTCCAGGAACAGGGTTGGAGTGAAAACCTACAGGACAGTAGCTCTCCAGGAACAGGGTTGGAGTTAAAACCTACAGGACAGTAGCTCTCCAGGAACAGGGTTGGAGTGAAAACCTACAGGACAGTAGCTCTCCAGGAACAGGGTTGGAGTGAAAACCTACAGGACAGTAGCTCTCCAGGAACAGGGTTGGAGTGAAAACCTACAGGACAGTAGCTCTCCAGGAACAGGGTTGGAGTGAAAACCTACAGGACAGTAGCTCTCCAGGAACAGGGTTGGAGTGAAAACCTACTGGAGGGTAGCTCTCCAGGAACAGGGTTGAGTGAAAACCTACAGGACGGTAGCTCTCCAGGAACAGGGTTGGAGTGAAAACCTACTGGACGGTAGCTCTCCAGGAACAGGGTTGGAGTGAAAACCTACAGGAGGGTGGCTTTCCAAGAACAGGGTTGGAGTGAAAACCTACAGGACAGTAGCTCTCCAGGAACAGGGTTGGAGTGAAAACCTACAGGACAGTAGCTCTCCAGGAACAGGGTTGGAGTGAAAACCTACATCGTCTGATTTAGGACCAAAAGTTGGTCCAGTGAACTTTACAAAGCCACACCAAACCGCAACCTTATGTGGGTATTGAATAATATTGGGACTTTTGAGCTGAGCTGATATTATGAACTGAGTTTCAGTGATTTGAAAAAATTCCCCTGACATTTGTCAAATCGGGATCCCCTCCGTGGAAACAATATGAACGTACATTTAAAAAAAATGTTTACTTTGACTTTGTGTGAACGTTCCTGATATTGGTCACATTGGAATCCATGACCGTCCCTTGTTGCCGTGCAAACCAACTTCTAACTCTGCAGGCAGGGCTTCGTCATAATGACATTGCAGACAACATATCACCAGCACAATGTATGAAGGGACTCTTTCATCATAAATGCTATTTGTCCCCGAGTCCCAGTACTTGCTCCACTGCCAAAGGCAGGGAAAGCCTTCAGTATAAAAGAGATGAAACGCATAGCTGAACAAATAGCACTGCACTGGAACTCAAATAGGCATTGTGCCTGCTGCCATGTACCCGACTGAAACAACTGGTCTATCATACTAGGTACGGTCCAGACTGTTCCCAACATGAAAGGCGTTTTGAAGTGAAACTGCACACTGACAATTAGTCTGTCATTGTAATGCCGAGAATAAAAAGACCAGCAGTCTAGATCATCATCGAGACACATTGCTCTCTCACTAGATGCATTTCCTTTCACCCAAAACACTTTTATAACTTTTGGGAATATTTAAATATTATGTCATCCTGCATGTCAATGTAGTTTGAGGACAGCATCCCACAGAAGACAGACGGACAGTATCACATGAGAGCTGTTGAAATACCATCTTTCTTCATCCTTTTAATGAGTTTCAACATGGCCGTCCTCACACTAGTCTAGTCAACACACTTAGACAATGGAAAGCTCCTGCATCTCCCGAGGAAGATGATGACATCTCTGTTTGTTTTGCTTCAGGGCAATTCCATGGTAACAGAGTTAGGAAACTCTTGATTTTTCACTTTAAAATGTACAGTTGTGGACAAAAGTTTTGAGAATGACAAATATTAATTTCCACAACGTTTGTTGCTTCAGTGTCTTTAGATATCTTTGTCAGATGTTACTATGGAACACTGAAGTATCCTTACAAGTATTTCATAAGTGTCAAAGGCTTTTATTGACAATTACATGAGTCAATATTTGCAGTGTTGACCCTTCTTTTTCAAGACCTCTGCAATCCGCCCTTTCATGCTGTCAATTAAATTCTGGGCCACTGATGGCAGCCCATTCTTACATAATCAATGCTTGTCAGAATTTGTTGGTTTTTGTTTGTCCACCCACCACTTGAGGATTGACCACAAGTTCTCAATGGGATTAAGGTCTGGGGAGTTTCCTGGCCATGGACCCAAATATCGGTTTTGCTCCCCGAGCCACTTGGTTATCACTTTTGCCTTATGGCAAGGTGCTCCATCATGCTGGAAAAGGCATTGTTCATGTTTGGATGGATGTTTGGGAGGTACCATTCTTTATTCATGGCTGTGTTCGAAAGCAAAATTGTGAGTGAGCCCACTCCCTTGGCTGAGAAGCAACTCCACACATGAATGGTCTCAGGATGCTTTACTGTTGGCATGACACAGAACTGATGGTAGCGCTCACCTTGTCTTCTCCGGACAAGCTTTTTTCCGGATGGCCCAAACAATCGTAAAGGTGATTCATCAGAGAAAATGACTTTACCCCAGTCCTCAGCAGTCCAATCCCAGTTCCCTTTGCAGAATATCAGTCTGTCCCTGATGTTTTTCCTGGAGAGAAGTGTCTTCTTTGCTGCCCTTCTTGACACCAGGCCATCCTCCAAAAGTCTTCCCCTCACTGTGCGTGCAGATGCACTCACACCTGCCTTCTGCCATTCTTGAGCAAGCTCTGAATGGTTGATTGCAATCTTACTGGCAGCATAATCTGCCTGTGAAGCCCTTTTTGTGCAAAGCAATGATGATGGCACGTGTTTCCTTGCAGGTAACCATGGTTGACAGAGGAAGAACAATGATTCCAAGCACCACCCTCCTTTTGAAGCTTCCAGTCTGTTATTCGAACTCAATCAGCATGACAGAGTGATCTCCAGCCATGTCCTCGACAACACCCACACCTGTGTTAACGAGAGAATCACTGACATGATGTCAGCTGGTCTTTTTGTGGCAGGGCTGAAATTCAGTGGAAATGTTTTTGGGGGATTCAGTTAATTTGCATGCAAATAGGGACTTTGCAATTAATTGCAATTCATCTGATCACTCTTCATAACATTCTGGAGTATATGCAAATTGCCATCATACAAACTGAGGCAGCAGACTTTGTTGAAAATTAATATTTGTGTCAATATCAAAAGTTTTGGCCATGACTGTATACTAAACAAAAACGATTGATTTCAAAGTTTAACAAACTATAGAACTCTAAGCACAAGGTCTGGCAATGTGTTTTTGTGAAATGTTCAGTGGAAATTGTTAAAAGTAGTTGTGCAGCATAGAGTTGTTTTTTTACTTTGAAAATCAAATGGTTTTTGTTTGGTATATATTTAAAAAGTGAAAAATCGGAGTCTCAGTGTAATTCCGTTACCGTGGAAGTGCGCTTCACTCACTGTATGATCACTACAGTCTCCCTTGACACAATAACAGGAGGCTGTGGAGTTCAAAGCAGAGGTTTGCAGGGCTGAAAACAAGACACCTGAGAGGATGTGGAGGATAATGTGTGTTTCCTCTTCTTCCTATTGTCCACTGGATCCGGTGAAGCCAAGGAAGCTCTCTGTTATTGATACACCGTCCTGTGCTAGCCCTCCTTGACAGCTGCAGCTGGACCCAACAGTCACTGTGTGTTTTGGAAAAAAGTTTCCTAATGCGCTTAACGGCAATAGAGCGAGGACGAGGTCAGATGACTTGGTCTGGCCTCCGTCCAGGAAGTGCTAAAAACACAAGGGTCAGTGCACAGGAAGTTGTAGTCATTTGGAAAATGAAAAAATATATAAATAAAAGAGGGATGAGGGCTACAGGAAATGGGGAAGGAGCGATACAAGAGAGGGATGAGGGCTACAGGACATGGGGAAGGAGTGATAAAAGATGGATGAGGGCTACAGGACATGGGGAAGGAGCGATAAAAGAGAGGGATGAGGGCTACAGGACATGGGGAAGGAGCAATAAAAGAGCAAAGAAGCTAATGTGTAAATCAAGTTATTTGAAACCTAGTTCCCTAGAACTATAAGAAAGTTACTGGGATGGATTTAGAGTAGGGTCAAGAAGTTTGCACTGGAAACACCCTACCAAAAGAAAACCCAGTGAGACAGAGAGGGCCTGCAGACACGATGTTCATGACAGTCAGTACAGACGGCTAGCAGACACTTACGATGTTCATGACAGTGAGTGCAGACGGCTAGCAGACACTAACGATGTTCATGACAGTCAGTACAGACGGCAAGCAGACACTTACGATGTTCATGACAGTCAGTACAGACGGCTAGCAGACACTTGCGATGTTCATGACAGCCAGTACAGACGGCTAGCAGACACTTACGATGTTCATGACAGCCAGTACAGACGGCTAGCAGACACTAACGATGTTCATGACAGTCAGTACAGACGGCTAGCAGACACTTACGATGTTCATGACAGTCAGTACAGACGGCTAGCAGACACTTGCGATGTTCATGACAGCCAGTACAGACGGCTAGCAGACACTTACGATGTTCATGACAGCCAGTACAGACGGCTAGCAGACACGTACGATGTTCATGACAGTCAGTACAGACAGCTAGCAGACACTTACGATGTTCATGACAGCCAGTACATACGGCTAGCAGACACAAATGATGTTCATGACAGTCAGTACAGACGGCTAGCAGACACTTACGATGTTCATGACAGTCAGTACAGACGGCTAGCAGACACTAACGATGTTCATGACAGCCAATACAGACAGCTAGCAGACACTTACGATGTTCATGACAGTCAGTACAGGCGGCTAGCAGACACTAACGATGTTCATGACAGCCAGTACAGACAGCTAGCAGACACTTACGATGTTCATGACAGCCAGTACGTAGCTCTCCACGCCCTTGCTGCCGTGGTACTCCACCATCTTGGAATCGGCCACCACCAGCGTTTCCACCCACTTCTCCCTGCTGATGGAACGCTGGCGTATCCTCCTCTTCCTCCGCTGGCGTCTCTCCCAGCGCTCCCGTTGCCTCTCAACACGCTCCAACGCCGCAGCGGGATCTGAGGGCGGAGCCATGACAAATATTGTGGTTGTAGAGTTGTAGCTTTAGTATTGTGTTTAAAAATAGCATGGACTTTTTTTGTGTTATCCTTGATTGGTTTGAACTTCGTTACACCATATATTAGTAAGGGATGTTTATGTAAAACATGTTATGTGTTTGATCAGGTCAGTTACACCAACTATAGTCAATAGTGAATGTATCCAAAACTGTACATCATATATATGAAAAGTCAGCTAAGTGGCAACAGAGTTAGAACCCTATACAGTACACACTGATGCATTGTGTTGAACATAACATGTACTCTATAAAGAAACATACAACAGAGTTAGAACCCTATACAGTACACACTAATGCATTGTGTTGAACATAACATGTACTCTATAAAGAAACATACAACAGAGTTAGAACCCTATACAGTACACACTAATGCATTGTGTTGAACATAACATGTACTCTATAAAGAAACATACAACAGAGTTAGAACCCTATACAGTACACACTAATGCATTGTGTTGAACATAACATGTACTCTATAAAGAAACATACAACAGAGTTAGAACCCTATACAGTACACACTAATGCATTGTGTTGAACATAACATGTACTCTATAAAGAAACATACAACAGAGTTAGAACTCTATACAGTACACACTAATGCATTGTGTTGAACATAACATGTACTCTATAAAGAAACATACAACAGAGTTAGAACCCTATACAGTACACACTAATGCATTGTGTTGAACATAACAGGTACTCTATAAAGAAACATACAACAGAGTTAGAACCCTATACAGTACACACTAATGCATTGTGTTGAACATAACATGTACTCTATAAAGAAACATACAACAGAGTTAGAACCCTATACAGTACACACTAATGCATTGTGTTGAACATAACATGTACTCTATAAAGAAACATACAACAGAGTTAGAACCCTATACAGTACACACTAATGCATTGTGTTGAACATAACATGTACTCTATAAAGAAACATACAACAGAGTTAGAACCCTATACAGTACACACTAATGCATTGTGTTGAACATAACATGTACTCTATAAAGAAACATACAACAGAGTTAGAACCCTATACAGTACACACTAATGCATTGTGTTGAACATAACATGTACTCTATAAAGAAACATACAACAGAGTTAGAACCCTATACAGTACACACTGATGCATTGTGTTGAACATAACATGTACTCTATAAAGAAACATACAACAGAGTTAGAACCCTATACAGTACACACTAATGCATTGTTGAACATAACATGTACTCTATAAAGAAACATACAACAGAGTTAGAACCCTATACAGTACACACTAATGCATTGTGTTGAACATAACATGTACTCTATAAAGAAACATACAACAGAGTTAGAACCCTATACAGTACACACTAATGCATTGTGTTGAACATAACATGTACTCTATAAAGAAACATACAACAGAGTTAGAACCCTATACAGTACACACTAATGCATTGTGTTGAACATAACATGTACTCTATAAAGAAACATACAACAGAGTTAGAACCCTATACAGTACACACTGATGCATTGTGTTGAACATAACATGTACTCTATAAAGAAACATACAACAGAGTTAGAACCCTATACAGTACACACTAATGCATTGTGTTGAACATAACATGTACTCTATAAAGAAACATACAACAGAGTTAGAACCCTATACAGTACACACTAATGCATTGTGTTGAACATAACATGTACTCTATAAAGAAACATACAACAGAGTTAGAACCCTATACAGTACACACTAATGCATTGTGTTGAACATAACATGTTTTTTTAAATTTTATTTCACCTTTATTTAACCAGGTAGGCTAGTTGAGAACAAGTTCTCATTTGCAACTGCGACCTGGCCAAGATAAAGCATAGCAGTGTGAACAGACAACACAGAGTTACACATGGAGTAAACAATTTAGCAAGTCAATAACACAGTAGAAAAAAATGGGCAGTCTATATACAATGTGTGCAAAAGGCATGAGGAGGTAGGCGAATAATACAATTTTGCAGATTAACACTGGTGATAAATGATCAGATGGGCATGTACAGGTAGAGATATTGGTGTGCAAAAGAGCAGAAAAGTAAATAAATAAAAACAGTATAAAAACAGTATGGGAATGAGGTAGGTGAAAAAGGGTGAGCTATTTACCAATAGACTATGTACAGCTGCAGCGATCGGTTAGCTGCTCGGATAGCTGATGTTTGAAGTTGGTGAGGGAGATAAAAGTCTCCAACTTCAGCGATTTTTGCAATTCGTTCCAGTCACAGGCAGCAGAGTACTGGAACGAAAGGCGGCCAAATGAGGTGTTGGCTTTAGGGATGATCAGTGAGATACACCTGCTGGAGCGCGTGCTACGGATGGGTGTTGCCATCGTGACCAGTGAACTGAGATAAGGCGGAGCTTTACCTAGCATGGACTTGTAGATGACCTGGAGCCAGTGGGTCTGGCGACGAATATGTAGTGAGGGCCAGCCGACTAGAGCATACAAGTCGCAGTGGTGGGTGGTATAAGGTGCTTTAGTGACAAAACGGATGGCACTGTGATAGACTGCATCCAGTTTGCTGAGTAGAGTGTTGGAAGCCATTTTGTAGATGACATCGCCGAAGTCGAGGATCGGTAGGATAGTCAGTTTTACTAGGGTAAGCTTGGCAGCGTGAGTGAAGGAGGCTTTGTTGCGGAATAGAAAGCCGACTCTGGATTTGATTTTTGATTGGAGATGTTTGATGTGAGTCTGGAAGGAGAGTTTGCAGTCTAGCCAGACACCTAGGTACTTATAGATGTCCACATATTCAAGGTTGGAACCATCCAGGGTGGTGATGCTAGTCGGGCATGCGGGTGCAGGCAGCGATCGGTTGAAAAGCATGCATTTGGTTTTACTCGCGTTTAGGAGCAGTTGGAGGCCACGGAAGGAGTGCTGTATGGCATTGAAGCTCGTTTGGAGGTTGGATAGCACAGTGTCCAATGACGGGCCGAAAGTATATAGAATGGTGTCGTCTGCGTAGAGGTGGATCAGGGAATCGCCCGCAGCAAGAGCAACATCATTGATATATACAGAGAAAAGAGTCGGCCCGAGAATTGAACCCTGTGGCACCCCCATAGAGACTGCCAGAGGACCGGACAGCATGCCCTCCGATTTGACACACTGAACTCTGTCTGCAAAGTAATTGGTGAACCAGGCAAGGCAGTCATCCGAAAAACCGAGGCTGTTGAGTCTGCCGATAAGAATTTGGTGATTGACAGAGTCGAAAGCCTTGGCGAGGTCGATGAAGACGGCTGCACAGTACTGTCTTTTATCGATGGCGGTTATGATATCATTTAGTACCTTGAGTGTGGCTGAGGTGCACCCGTGACCGGCTCGGAAACCAGATTGCACAGCGGAGAAGGTACGGTGGGATTCGAGATGGTCAGTGACCTGTTTGTTGACTTGGCTTTCAAAGACCTTAGATAGGCAGGGCAGGATGGATATAGGTCTATAGCAGTTTGGGTCCAGGGTGTCTCCCCCTTTGAAGAGGGGGATGACTGCGGCAGCTTTCCAATCCTTGGGGATCTCAGACGATATGAAAGAGAGGTTGAACAGGCTGGTAATAGGGGTTGCGACAATGGCGGCAGATAGTTTCAGAAATAGCGGGTCCAGATTATCAAGCCCAGCTGATTTGTACGGGTCCAGGTTTTGCAGCTCTTTCAGAACATCTGCTATCTGGATTTGGGTAAAGGAGAACCTGGAGAGGCTTGGGTGAGGAACTACGGGGGGGGCGGAGCTGTTGGCCGAGGTTGGAGTAGCCAGGCGGAAGGCATGGCCAGCCGTTGAGAAGTGCTTATTGAAGTTTTCGATAATCATGGATTTATCGGTGGAGACCGTGTTTCCTAGCCTCAGTGCAGTGGGCAGCTGGGAGGAGGTGCTCTTGTTCTCCATGGACTTCACAGTGTCCCAGAACTTTTTGGAGTTGGAGTTACAGGATGCAAACTTCTGCCTGAAGAAGCTGGCCTTAGCTTTCCTGACTGACTGCGTGTATTGGTTCCTGACTTCCCTGAACAGTTGCATATCACGGGGCTATTCGATGCTATTGCAGTCCGCCACAGGATGTTTTTGTGCTGGTCGAGGGCAGTCAGGTCTGGAGTGAACCAAGGGCTGTATCTGTTCTTGGTTCTGCATTTTTGAACGGAGCATGCTTATCTAAAATGGTGAGGAAGTTACTTTTAAAGAATGACCAGGCATCCTCAACTGACGGGATGAGGTCAATGTCCTTCCAGGATACACGGGCCAGGTCGATTAGAAAGGCCTGCTCACAGAAGTGTTTTAGGGAGCGTTTGACAGTGATGAGGGGTGGTCGTTTGACTGCGGCTCCGTGGCG
The DNA here is from genome assembly GCF_023373465.1 of Oncorhynchus keta. Lineage (NCBI taxonomy): Eukaryota > Metazoa > Chordata > Actinopteri > Salmoniformes > Salmonidae > Oncorhynchus > Oncorhynchus keta. Next base: position 128,522 of record NW_026277059.1, on the reverse strand, counting down.
GATACAGGCGATGAGGCAGTGATCGCTGAGATCCTGGTTGAAGACAGCGGAGGTATATTTGGAGGGCCAGTTGGTCAGGATGACGTCTATGAGGGTGCCCTTGTTTACAGAGTTAGGGTTGTACCTGGTGGGTTCCTTGATGATTTGAGTGAGATTGAGGGCATCTAGCTTAGATTGTAGGACTGCCGGGGTGTTAAGCATATCCCAGTTTAGGTCACCTAACAGAACAAACTCTGAAGCTAGATGAGGGGCGATCAATTCACAAATGGTGTCCAGGGCGCAGCTGGGAGCTGACGGGGGTCGGTAGCAGGCGGCAACAGTGATAGACTTGTTTCTGGAGAGAGTAATTTTCAAAATTAGTAGTTCAAACTGTTTGGGTATGGACCTGGAAAGTATGACATTACTTTGCAGGCTATCTCTGCAGTAGACTGCGACTCCGCCCCCTTTGGCAGTTCTATCTTGACGGAAGATGTTATAGTTGGGTATGGAAATCTCTGAATTTTTGGTGGCCTTCCTGAGCCAGGATTCAGACACGGCAAGGACATCAGGGTTAGCAGAGTGTGCTAAAGCAGTGAGTAAAACAAACTTAGGGAGGAGGCTTCTGATGTTGACATGCATAAAACCAAGACTTTTCGATCACAGAAGTCAACAAATGAGGGTACCTGGGGGCATGCAGGGCCTGGGTTTACCTCCACATCACCCGCGGAACAGAGAAGGAGTAGTATGAGGGTGCGGCTAAAGGCTATCAAAACTGGTCGCCTAGAGCGTTGGGGGCAGAGGATAAGAGGAGCAGGTTTCTGGGCATGGTAGAATATATTCAGGGCATAATGCGCAGACAGGGGTATGGTGGGGTGCGGGTACAGCGGAGGTAAGCCCAGGCACTGGGTGATGATGAGAGAGGTTGTATCTCTGGACATGCTGGTTGTAATGGGTGAGGTCACCGCATGTGTGGGGGGTGGGACAAAGGAGGTAACAGGGGTATGCAGAGTGGATCTAGGGGCTCCATTGTGAACTAAAACAATGATAACTAACCTGAACAACAGTATACAAGGCATATTGACATTTGGGAGAGACATACAGCGAGGCATACAGTAATCACAGGTGTTGAATTGGGAAAGCTAGCTAAAAACAGTAGGCGATGTACTCTATAAAGAAACATACAACAGAGACAATTCAGTCTTTTCTAAATGTCTTGAGGGAATTCAAGTGAGCGTTACGCACGCTTAACCCTGTGAGAGAGGAAGTGGGGATTTTATGCATGCTTGAGACAGAAGTTTACAGTCTGGTGGAAGAGGTTTTATTTCCCTCCTAAAATGCCTGGTAAACCAGATGATCTTTCCTGGTTCTCTCTAGCATCCCCAGCCATCTGCAGGATATTCCAACAATTCTCTTGACCTATTCCCTGTGGGTGAAGTCAACCAAGACTCCAGTGAAGTGCACGTTCAAGTGAGTTCGAAATAGTTATTTTCAAAATAGTTCAAGTCCCGGGGGCCTGCAATGAATTCCTAATGGCATATTTACATATCTCTCTTGCATAATACTGCCTCTCGGATATTTCATCCGGCAATGTGTTTCAGGGCTTAATTAAGGCTCCTGGTATTTCAAACAGGCCCCATTACCAGCCCAACTGTTCCTAGGCCGTCTTCCTCCACCTCTAGAGAGTGGAATTCAGTGTGTGTGTGTACTGTATGTGTTTGTGTTTGTGTGATAGATCCAGGTTGGGATAGGGATCTCTCAGTGGATCGGCCCTGTTTCAATACTTAGAAAATGCACCCTCCCTTCCATAAAGCATGACTGATCTGGCACCATCTGGATGGGTTTGGTTGGATCTGACATGTAAAATCAGTTGTTGTCAGAAGTGGGATCTTTGTTTTGTCCAATCCGACCTTGTGAGATTGGTGATTAGTTCAAGGAAGGGAAGGAAAGGTGCATCTTTAAAGTATTGGAACAGTCACATCCTCGAAGGCCTCTATAATGGAGTGTGTGATGCCAGGTCACGACAGGAGGCTTCACCTTTGACCCCACAGGTACCGTTGGTGGTATGGTCTCCAGAGATGGGCTGTACCAACTGGCTTTGGGTGGGGGAGGTGTGGCGCTTGTAGATAATGTGGACTTGTGGTGCCGTCAACTCATCACTGGACCGCTCCAATGGCCGGATAAAGAACTCCTCCTGGGACAGCTTGAACAGCCCAGTCTACAGAGGGAGGTAGGTAGGTCAGTATTGCTTTTGTTATGAGAAAAACATAGTGATCATATTGTACAGGGAGAAAGGGCATCAGAATTGCTTTATTTTATTTATTTAAATGGTCCTAAGCAAGGACATTCTATGGGGTGAAAGTGAGGTCAAAATGTATTATACAGTATATGAGAAATATAGTGATCCTATTGTACAGGGAGAAAGTTGGTCAGAAATGCTTTATTAATACAGAAAATACAGTCCTAAGCAAGCACATTGTTTGGGTAGAAAGAGGGGAATAAAACAGTAAAACACAGTCTACTGGGAGAACAGCTGCTTTGATATAGGAAGAACACAGCACATTCTACTGGGAGAACAAGGGAGAACAGCTGCTTTGATATGGGAAGAACACAGTTAGCACATTCTACTGGGAGAACAAGGGATCACAACTGCTTTGATATGGGAAGAACACAGTTAGCACAGTCTACTGGGAGAACAAGGGATCACAACTGCTTTGATATGGGAAGAACACAGCACATTCTACTGGGAGAACAAGGGATCACAACTGCTTTGATATAGGAAGAACACAGTTAGCACATTCTACTGGGAGAACAGCTGCTTTGATATGGGAAGAACACAGCACATTCTACTGGGAGAACAAGGGATCACAACTGCTTTGATATAGGAAGAACACAGTTAGCACATTCTACTGGGAGAACAAGGGATCACAACTACTTTGATATGGGAAGAACACAGTTAGCACAGTCTACTGGGAGAACAAGGGATCACAACTACTTTGATATGGGAAGAACACAGCACAGTCTACTGGGAGAACAAGGGATCACAACTGCTTTGATATGGGAAGAACACAGCACATTCTACTGGGAGAACAAGGGATCACAACTGCTTTGATATAGGAAGAACACAGTTAGCACATTCTACTGGGAGAACAAGGGATCACAACTGCTTTGATATGGGAAGAACACAGTTAGCACATTCTACTGGGTGAGAGATGGGTCAAAATTGCTTCAGAGAGAAATAAATGCAATCAGCTTCATGAAAATGTGCCATTAGGTTACAGTATTACATAAACGCAAGTTATCTTGGGATTTATCATGTGATTATTTTCCCTTCCCTTTGGGAGCAATACAAGGACATATGAGAGAAAACGCACCGACTGAAATTGAGTCATAACTATAATGGCGAAATCGCGAATGCTCCGCAACAATGATTTAGACTTATGACAGTCTTCAACCCAGTAGTCTGGCCTCTGGGCTTCTGGCTCAGCCGTAGCTGTGGAACTTAGAGCGAAATGTGGCATTGTGCCAAATCAAACGCTGTGGGTCTGGAGCCCGTCGATCTCTCCTCAATATATCCAATTGCTATCATTTTAAAGAAACAACATTTCCAGTCCAGTAAGTCCCCCTCCCCCAGGTTCAAAGAGTTTAAAAGGACATATTCACTATATAGTATATACACCTTGGATTCAACTAGAAGTTGACTATTCAAGAACATGGACATTTATGAGGATGCTCTGAGAAAGTTTCTCCATTGGCCAAAAGTCCCTTATTGTGGGGAAAACAAGCATTTACAGTCACTTAAACTTAGAAGTATCACAAATGTTTAGGTTTACATGCAAATGTTTGAATTTCTAGAACAAATGGAAAAAAAAGGCAGAAATTGAGAGATATATTATTAGAAAGGGAGAAATGAATACAGTAATAATGGAACAGTATGATGTTGTTGGATAGGGCTTGTAGGGAGAAAGGAATACAGTAATAATGGAACAGTATGACGTTGTTGATAGGGCTTGTAGGGAGAAAGGAATACAGTAATAATGAAACAGTATGATGTTGTTGATAGGGCTCGTAGGGAGAAAGGAATACAGTAATAATGGAACAGTATGATGTTGTTGATAGGGCTTGTAGGGAGAAAGGAATACAGTAATAATGGAACAGTATGATGTTGTTGGATAGGGCTTGTAGGGAGAAAGGAATACAGTAATAATGGAACAGTATGATATTGTTGGGTAGGGCTTGTAGGGAGAAAGGAATACAGTAATAATGGAACAGTATGATGTTGTTGGATAGAGCTTGTAGGGAGAAAGGAATACAGTAATAATGGAACAGTATGATGTTGTTGGATAGGGCTTGTAGGGAGAAAGGAATACAGTAATAATGGAACAGTATGATGTTGTTGGATAGGGCTTGTAGGGAGAAAGGAATACAGTAATAATGGAACAGTATGATATTGTTGGGTAGGGCTTGTAGGGAGAAAGGAATACAGTAATAATGGAACAGTATGATGTTGTTGGATAGGGCTTGTAGAGAGAAAGGAATACAGTAATAATGGAACAGTATGATGTTGTTGGATAGGGCTTGTAGGGAGAAAGGAATACAGTAATAATGGAACAGTATGATGTTGTTTGATAGGGCTTGTAGGGAGAAAGGAATACAGTAATAATGGAACAGTATGATGTTGTTGGATAGGGCTTGTAGGGAGAAAGGAATACAGTAATAATGGAACAGTATGATATTGTTGGGTAGGGCTTGTAGGGAGAAAGGAATACAGTAATAATGGAACAGTATGATGTTGTTGGATAGGGCTTGTAGGGAGAAAGGAATACAGTAATAATGGAACAGTATGACGTTGTTGATAGGGCTTGTAGGGAGAAAGGAATACAGTAATAATGAAACAGTATGATGTTGTTGATAGGGCTCGTAGGGAGAAAGGAATACAGTAATAATGGAACAGTATGATGTTGTTGGATCGGGCTTGTGGGGAGAAAGGAATACAGTAATAATGGAACAGTATGATGTTGTTGATAGGGCTTGTAGGGAGTAAGGAATACAGTAATAATGGAACAGTATGATGTTGTTGGATCGGGCTTGTGGGGAGAAAGGAATACAGTAATAATGGAACAGTATGATGTTGTTGATAGGGCTTGTAGGGAGTAAGGAATACAGTAATAATGGAACAGTATGATGTTATTGGATAGGGCTTGTAGGGAGAAAGGAATACAGTAATAATGGAACAGTATGATGTTCTTGATAGGGCTTGTAGGGAGAAAGGAATACAGTAATAATGGAACAGTATGATGTTGTTGATAGGGCTTGTAGGGAGAAAGGAATACAGTAATAATGGAACAGTATGATGTTCTTGATAGGGCTTGTAGGGAGAAAGGAATACAGTAATAATGGAACAGTATGATGTTGTTGGATAGGGCTTGTAGGGAGAAAGGAATACAGTAATAATGGAACAGTATGATGTTGTGGGACGTGGACAGCAGTCACAGAGGAGAGATGGGACGTGGACAGCAATCACAGAGGAGAGATGGGACGTGGACAGCAATCACAGAGGAGAGATGGGACGTGGACAGCAATCACAGAGGAGAGATGGGACGTGGACAGCAGTCACAGAGGAGAGATGGGACGTGGACAGCAGTCACAGAGGAGAGATGGGACGTGGACAGCAGTCACAGAGGAGAGATGGGACGTGGACAGCAGTCACAGAGGAGAGATGGGACGTGGACAGCAGTCACAGAGGAGAGATGGGACGTGGACAGCAGTCACAGAGGAGAGATGGGACGTGGACAGCAATCACAGAGGAGAGATGGGACGTGGACAGCAATCACAGAGGAGAGATGGGACGTGGACAGCAATCACAGAGGATAGATGGGACGTGGACAGCAGTCACAGAGGAGAGATGGGACGTGGACAGCAGTCACAAAGTAGAGATGGGACGTGGACAGCAATCACAGAGGATAGATGGGATGTGACAGTGAACAAAGAGGAGAGGTAGAATGTGGACAGCGGTCACAGAGGAGAGATGGGACGTGGACAGCAATCACAGAGGAGAGATGGGACGTGGACAGCAATCACAGAGGAGAGATGGGACGTGGACAGCAATCACAGAGGAGAGATGGGACGTGGACAGCAATCACAGAGGATAGATGGGACGTGGACAGCAATCACAGAGGAGAGATGGGACGTGGACAGCAATCACAGAGGAGAGATGGGACGTGGACAGCAGTCACAGAGGATAGATGGGACGTGGACAGCAATCACAGAGGATAGATGGGATGTGACAGTGAACAAAGAGGAGAGGTAGAATGTGGACAGCGGTCACAGAGGAGAGGTGGTATGTGGACAGCAATCACAGAGGATAGATGGGACGTGGACAGCAATCACAGAGGATAGATGGGATGTGACAGTGAACAAAGAGGAGAGGTAGAATGTGGACAGCGGTCACAGAGGAGAGGTGGTATGTGGACAGCGTTCACAGATGTGACAGTGAACACATGCTTTATAATTCAGTTTGAGTGACCTACACTAGTGGATAGGTAAGACAATGAGAGGTAAATTGATAATGCGTAAACACAACACAGGCTCCATCGCTTGTTCTGTTCATGGAAGCATTATGATGTTTCTCACACCCACATGTCATCGATGACATCCAGCCTGATTTTAGATGAAAGCTGCTCTAACACTTGTGATGTCAAACGCATCCCCTCAAGCACAGCTCACAGGTCCCTTCACCAACCAGTCACTGGTTTTCCATGGATGGTACAATCTAATAATAGAACTACACTAACAGAGCAGGAATGAGGCCAACAGCACGTAATGAATTCAGAGACTATAACTATAAAAAATAATACTTAAACATCATCTGTTCAGACGTGTGTTTAAAGATTGAAACTAAGTTGAAGCCAGTGTGGCATACAACATTATACAGTACTACTTACTGCTTATTGCAAAGCATTAGCATATTTTTATCAGAGCTAGAGGAATTAAATACACCTCTAATGAATCGTCATTTACAATTTCACCTAAAAATGTAATAAATCTTCTTTGGTTTTGTATAATGATAATAATATATGCAATTTAGCAAACACTTTTATCCACTCTCATGCACAGAACCAAAGTGGAAAACAAACTGGATAGGACCAGTCATTGGCATCGATCAACATTATGTTTTTGATCAATTGTATTTCTACTTTGACTTGTTACCCTAGGAACAGAGAAGTTCCAGAAGTTAAATGTTTTGCATGACCCTTTAGGATGTGAAAGTAAAAAGATATCTCAGTAGGTTAGCAGTTAGCAGTGACGGTCTCAGTAGGTGAGCAGTCAGCAGTGACGGTCTCAGTAGGTGAGCAGTCAGCAGTGACGGTCTCAGTAGGTGAGCAGTTAGCAGTGACGGTCTCAGTAGGTGAGCAGTTAGCAGTGACGGTCTCAGTAGGTGAGCAGTTAGCAGTGACGGTCTCAGTAGGTGAGCAGTCAGCAGTGACGGTCTCAGTAGGTGAGCAGTCAGCAGTGACGGTCTCAGTAGGTGAGCAGTTAGCAGTGACGGTCTCAGTAGGTGAGCAGTCAGCAGTGACAGTCTCAGTAGGTGAGCAGTCAGCAGTGACGGTCTCAGTAGGTGAGCAGTTAGCAGTGACGGTCTCAGTAGGTGAGCAGTCAGCAGTGACGGTCTCAGTAGGTTAGCAGTTAGCAGTGACGGTCTCAGTAGGTGAGCAGTTAGCAGTGACGGTCTCAGTAGGTGAGCAGTCAGCAGTGACAGTCTCAGTAGGTGAGCAGTCAGCAGTGACGGTCTCAGTAGGTGAGCAGTCAGCAGTGACGGTCTCAGTAGGTGAGCAGTCAGCAGTGACGGTCTCAGTAGGTGAGCAGTCAGCAGTGACGGTCTCAGTAGGTGAGCAGTCAGCAGTGACGGTCTCAGTAGGTTAGCAGTCAGCAGTGACGGTCTCAGTAGGTTAGCAGTTAGCAGTGACGGTCTCAGTAGGTGAGCAGTTAGCAGTGACGGTCTCAGTAGGTGAGCAGTCAGCAGTGACGGTCTCAGTAGGTGAGCAGTCAGCAGTGACGGTCTAGGTAGGTTAGCAGTCAGCAGTGACGGTCTCAGTAGGTGAGCAGTTAGCAGTGACGGTCTCAGTAGGTGAGCAGTCAGCAGTGACGGTCTCAGTAGGTGAGCAGTTAGCAGTGACGGTCTCAGTAGGTTAGCAGTTAGCAGTGACGGTCTCAGTAGGTTAGCAGTCAGCAGTGACGGTCTCAGTAGGTTAGCAGTTAGCAGTGACGGTCTCAGTAGGTGAGCAGTCAGCAGTGACGGTCTCAGTAGGTTAGCAGTTAGCAGTCACGGTCTCAGTAGGTCAGCAGTGACGGTCTCAGTAGGTCAGCAGTGACGGTCTCAGTAGGTTAGCAGTGACGGTCTCAGTAGGTCAGCAGTGACGGTCTCAGTAGCTTAGCAGTTAGCAGTGACGGTCTCAGTAGGTCAGCAGTGACGGTCTCAGTAGGTCAGCAGTGACGGTCTCAGTAGGTCAGCAGTGACGGTCTCAGTAGGTTAGCAGTTAGCAGTGACGGTCTCAGTAGGTTAGCAGTTAGCAGTGACGGTCTCAGTAGGTGAGCAGTCAGCAGTGACGGTCTCAGTAGGTGAGCAGTCAGCAGTGACGGTCTCAGTAGGTGAGCAGTTAGCAGTGACGGTCTCAGTAGGTGAGCAGTCAGCAGTGACAGTCTCAGTAGGTGAGCAGTCAGCAGTGACGGTCTCAGTAGGTGAGCAGTTAGCAGTGACGGTCTCAGTAGGTGAGCAGTCAGCAGTGACGGTCTCAGTAGGTTAGCAGTTAGCAGTGACGGTCTCAGTAGGTGAGCAGTTAGCAGTGACGGTCTCAGTAGGTGAGCAGTCAGCAGTGACAGTCTCAGTAGGTGAGCAGTCAGCAGTGACGGTCTCAGTAGGTGAGCAGTCAGCAGTGACGGTCTCAGTAGGTGAGCAGTCAGCAGTGACGGTCTCAGTAGGTGAGCAGTCAGCAGTGACGGTCTCAGTAGGTGAGCAGTCAGCAGTGACGGTCTCAGTAGGTTAGCAGTCAGCAGTGACGGTCTCAGTAGGTTAGCAGTTAGCAGTGACGGTCTCAGTAGGTGAGCAGTTAGCAGTGACGGTCTCAGTAGGTGAGCAGTCAGCAGTGACGGTCTCAGTAGGTGAGCAGTCAGCAGTGACGGTCTAGGTAGGTTAGCAGTCAGCAGTGACGGTCTCAGTAGGTGAGCAGTTAGCAGTGACGGTCTCAGTAGGTGAGCAGTCAGCAGTGACGGTCTCAGTAGGTGAGCAGTTAGCAGTGACGGTCTCAGTAGGTTAGCAGTTAGCAGTGACGGTCTCAGTAGGTTAGCAGTCAGCAGTGACGGTCTCAGTAGGTTAGCAGTTAGCAGTGACGGTCTCAGTAGGTGAGCAGTCAGCAGTGACGGTCTCAGTAGGTTAGCAGTTAGCAGTCACGGTCTCAGTAGGTCAGCAGTGACGGTCTCAGTAGGTCAGCAGTGACGGTCTCAGTAGGTTAGCAGTGACGGTCTCAGTAGGTCAGCAGTGACGGTCTCAGTAGCTTAGCAGTTAGCAGTGACGGTCTCAGTAGGTCAGCAGTGACGGTCTCAGTAGGTCAGCAGTGACGGTCTCAGTAGGTCAGCAGTGACGGTCTCAGTAGGTTAGCAGTTAGCAGTGACGGTCTCAGTAGGTTAGCAGTTAGCAGTGACGGTCTCAGTAGGTCAGCAGTGACGGTCTCAGTAGGTCAGCAGTGACGGTCTCAGTAGGTCAGCAGTGACGGTCTCAGTAGGTTAGCAGTTAGCAGTGACGGTCTCAGTAGGTTAGCAGTTAGCAGTGACGGTCTCAGTAGGTCAGCAGTGACAGTCTCAGTAGGTCAGCAGTGACGGTCTCAGTAGGTTAGCAGTGACGGTCTCAGTAGGTCAGCAGTGACGGTCTCAGTAGGTTAGCAGTTAGCAGTGACGGTCTCAGTAGGTCAGCAGTGACGGTCTCAGTAGGTCAGCAGTGACGGTCTCAGTAGGTCAGCAGTGACGGTCTCAGTAGGTTAGCAGTTAGCAGTGACGGTCTCAGTAGGTGAGCAGTCAGCAGTGACAGTCTCAGTAGGTGAGCAGTCAGCAGTGACGGTCTCAGTAGGTGAGCAGTTAGCAGTGACGGTCTCAGTAGGTGAGCAGTCAGCAGTGACGGTCTCAGTAGGTTAGCAGTTAGCAGTGACGGTCTCAGTAGGTGAGCAGTTAGCAGTGACGGTCTCAGTAGGTGAGCAGTCAGCAGTGACAGTCTCAGTAGGTGAGCAGTCAGCAGTGACGGTCTCAGTAGGTGAGCAGTCAGCAGTGACGGTCTCAGTAGGTGAGCAGTCAGCAGTGACGGTCTCAGTAGGTGAGCAGTCAGCAGTGACGGTCTCAGTAGGTGAGCAGTCAGCAGTGACGGTCTCAGTAGGTTAGCAGTCAGCAGTGACGGTCTCAGTAGGTTAGCAGTTAGCAGTGACGGTCTCAGTAGGTGAGCAGTTAGCAGTGACGGTCTCAGTAGGTGAGCAGTCAGCAGTGACGGTCTCAGTAGGTGAGCAGTCAGCAGTGACGGTCTAGGTAGGTTAGCAGTCAGCAGTGACGGTCTCAGTAGGTGAGCAGTTAGCAGTGACGGTCTCAGTAGGTGAGCAGTCAGCAGTGACGGTCTCAGTAGGTGAGCAGTTAGCAGTGACGGTCTCAGTAGGTTAGCAGTTAGCAGTGACGGTCTCAGTAGGTTAGCAGTCAGCAGTGACGGTCTCAGTAGGTTAGCAGTTAGCAGTGACGGTCTCAGTAGGTGAGCAGTCAGCAGTGACGGTCTCAGTAGGTTAGCAGTTAGCAGTCACGGTCTCAGTAGGTCAGCAGTGACGGTCTCAGTAGGTCAGCAGTGACGGTCTCAGTAGGTTAGCAGTGACGGTCTCAGTAGGTCAGCAGTGACGGTCTCAGTAGCTTAGCAGTTAGCAGTGACGGTCTCAGTAGGTCAGCAGTGACGGTCTCAGTAGGTCAGCAGTGACGGTCTCAGTAGGTCAGCAGTGACGGTCTCAGTAGGTTAGCAGTTAGCAGTGACGGTCTCAGTAGGTTAGCAGTTAGCAGTGACGGTCTCAGTAGGTCAGCAGTGACGGTCTCAGTAGGTCAGCAGTGACGGTCTCAGTAGGTCAGCAGTGACGGTCTCAGTAGGTTAGCAGTTAGCAGTGACGGTCTCAGTAGGTTAGCAGTTAGCAGTGACGGTCTCAGTAGGTCAGCAGTGACAGTCTCAGTAGGTCAGCAGTGACGGTCTCAGTAGGTTAGCAGTGACGGTCTCAGTAGGTCAGCAGTGACGGTCTCAGTAGGTTAGCAGTTAGCAGTGACGGTCTCAGTAGGTCAGCAGTGACGGTCTCAGTAGGTCAGCAGTGACGGTCTCAGTAGGTCAGCAGTGACGGTCTCAGTAGGTTAGCAGTTAGCAGTGACGGTCTCAGTAGGTTAGCAGTGTCGGTCTCAGTAGGTTAGCAGTGACGGTCTCAGTAGGTCAGCAGTGACGGTCTCAGTAGGTCAGCAGTGACGGTCTCAGTAGGTCAGCAGTGACGGTCTCAGTAGGTCAGCAGTGACGGTCTCAGTAGGTCAGCAGTGACGGTCTCAGTAGGTTAGCAGTGACGGTCTATCTCCCTCTCTCGCACTCACCAGGCCGTCACAAGTGCTTATAGCCGCCCTCCCCTTGATGGTTGCCTGGTCCCACACGTCCCCGATAAAGTGGCACAGCGAAGGGCCATGGCTGCGTATTTTGGCCCCCTCCATGCCACCGTACCTTCGCTCAGTCAGGAAGCCAGGAGCCAGCAGGTGTGGGTTGAGGGTGAGGTTGAAGTGCAGATTGTGGCCACCGTGCTGCAACTGGTAGAACACCCGTGTAGGGTTTCCTGGTTCCCCCTGGGTTTCCCTCCGTTGTACCCGGCTGACGCGGTGGGACACAAAGTTGGACAGGAAGTGACCTTTGGCGTCCACTCGGTAGGGGTGAACGACCTCGTACTGCGGAAGCCCCTGTAGAAAGCTCTCTGGTTGGGAGAGAAAATAAAAACATGCTGTCTACTAATTGACTGTGAGGTTGTAAACAAACTTGGCAAGCTGTAAACAGTTCCATCTGCACAAGAAACACATACACTATCCATCATTTCAACAGGGGTTGAATATGACTACAGTATGTCTGTCTTTTTTACTTGAGGATGAGCATGTGACCCAGTATCCACCAATGGCAGGCAATAGTCATGTGGAGTCGTGGATGAGGTCTCACAACGGGCGCTAACTAACTAGGGCTTTGGGTTACTATAGAAGCTGACTGGAGTGTCGATCAGTCTGCTGTACTCTCCTACGCTACGTCTGCCTACACCCGGATCCTGGCAGGGGGGCAACATCACGGTGATCGGCGGCGTGCTGGCCCGCTGTGCCACCTTCAATGAGCGGATGAGGCTTAAGGCCCTCAATTACACGCAGACAGAAACGTACACGCGCACACAAGCACCGTTCAAAGAACGGTATGAATTTTAATAGCAGCATGCACCTCACAGCACTTTAATCAAATGCTAGTGGTGCCCTAGCAGTATGCTAGATGTGCCCTAGTAGTATGCTAGTGGTGCCCTAGCAGTATGCTAGATGTGCCCTAGCAGTATGCTAGATGTGCCCTAGTAGTATGCTAGATGTGCCCTAGTAGTATGCTAGTGGTGCCCTAGTAGTATGCTAGATGTGCCCTAGTAGTATGCTAGATGTGCCCTAGTAGTATGCTAGATGTGCAATAGCAGTATGCTAGATGTGCCTTAGTAGTATGCTAGATGTGCCCTAGTAGTATGCTAGATGTGCCCTAGTAGTATGCTAGTGGTGCCCTAGCAGTATGCAAGATGTGCCCTAGCAATATGCTAGATGTGCCCTAGTAGTATGCTAGATGTGCAATAGTAGTATGCTAGTGGTGCCCTAGTAGTATGCTTGATGTGCCCTAGTAGTGTGCTAGATGTGCCCTAGTAGTATGCTAGTGGTGCCCTAGTAGTATGCTACATGTGCCCTAGTAGTATGCTAGATGTGCCCTAGCAGTATGCTAGATGTGCCCTAGTAGTATGCTAGATGTGCAATAGCAGTATGCTAGATGTGCCCTAGCAGTATGCTAGATGTGCCCTAGTAGTATGCTAGATGTGCCCTAGTAGTATGCTAGATGTGCCCTAGTAGTATTCCTAGATGTGCCCTAGTAGTATGCTAGCGGTGCCCTAGTAGTATGCTAGATGTGCAATAGCAGTATGCTAGATGTGCCCTAGTAGTATTCCTAGATGTGCCCTAGTAGTATGCTAGCGGTGCCCTAGTAGTATACTAGATGTGCCATAGCAGTATGCTAGATGTGCCCTAGTAGTATGCTAGTGGTGCCCTAGTAGTATGCTAGTGGTGCCCGAGTAGTATGCTAGATGTGCCCTAGTAGTATGCTAGATGTGCAATTGCAGTATGCTAGATGTGCCCTAGCAGTATGCTAGATGTGCCCTAGTAGTATGCTAGTGGTGCCATAGTAGTATGCTAGATGTGCCCTAGTAGTATGCTAGATGTGCCCTAGCAGTATGCTAGATGTGCCCTAGTAGTATGCTAGATGTGCCCTAGTAGTATGCTAGATGTGCCCTAGTAGTATGCTTGATGTGCCGTAGTAGTATGCTAGATGTGCCCTAGTAGTATGGTAGATGTGCCCTAGTAGTATGCTAGATGTGCACTAGTAGTATGCTAGATGTGCACTAGTAGTATGCTAGTGGTGCCCTAGTAGTATGCTCGATGTGCAATAGCAGTATGCTAGTGTAACAGTATACTTTTAAACCGTCCCCTCGCCCATACCCGGGCGCGAACCAGGGACCCTCTGCACACATCAACAACAGTCATCCACGAAGCATCTTTACCCATCGCTCCACAAGAGCCGCGGCCCTTGCAGAGCAAGGGGAAATAGTACTTCAAGGTCTCAGAGCAAGTGACGTAACCGATTGAAACGCTATTTAGCGCACACCGCTAACTAAGCTAGCCGTTTCACATCCGTTACACTAGATGTGCCCTAGTTGTATGCTAGATGTGCCCTAGTAGTATGCTAGATGTGCCCTAGTAGTATGCTAGTGGTGCCCTAGTAGTATGCTAGATGTGCCATAGCAGTATGCTAGATTTGCCCTAGTAGTATGCTAGATGTGCCCTAGTAGTATTCCTAGATGTGCCCTAGTAGTATGCTAGTGGTGCCCTAGTAGTATGCTAGATGTGCCCTAGCAGTATGCTAGATGTGCCCTAGTAGTATGCTAGATGTGCCCTAGCAGTATGCTAGTGGTGCCCTAGTAGTATGCTAGATGTGCCCTAGTAGTATGCTTGATGTGCCCTAGTAGTATGCTAGATGTGCCCTAGTAGTATGGTAGATGTGCCCTAGTAGTATGCTAGTGGTGCTCTAGTAGTATGCTAGATGTGCCCTAGTAGTATGCTAGATGTGCCCTAGCAGTATGCTAGATGTGCCCTAGTAGTATGCTAGATGTGCCCTAGTAGTATGCTAGTGGTGCCCTAGTAGTATGCTAGATGTGCCATAGCAGTATGCTAGATGTGCCCTAGTAGTATGCTAGATGTGCCCTAGTAGTATTCCTAGATGTGCCCTAGTAGTATGCTAGTGGTGCCCTAGTAGTATGCTAGATGTGCCCTAGTAGTATGCTTGATGTGCCCTAGTAGTATGCTAGATGTGCCCTAGTAGTATGGTAGATGTGCCCTAGTAGTATGCTAGATGTGCACTAGTAGTATGCTAGTGGTGCCCTAGTAGTATGCTAGATGTGCAATAGCAGTATGCTAGATGTGCCCTAGTAGTATGCTAGATGTGCCCTAGTAGTATGCTAGATGTGCCCTAGTAGTATGCTAGTGGTGCCCTAGTAGTATGCTAGATGTGCCATAGCAGTATGCTAGATGTGCCCTAGTAGTATGCTAGATGTGCCCTAGTAGTATTCCTAGATGTGCCCTAGTAGTATGCTAGTGGTGCCCTAGTAGTATGCTAGATGTGCCATAGCAGTATGCTAGATGTGCCCTAGTAGTATGCTAGATGTGCCATAGCAGTATGCTAGATGTGCTCTAGCAGTATGCTAGATGTGCCCTAGCAGTATGCTAGATGTGCCCTAGCTATATGCTAGATGTGCCATAGCAGTATGCTAGATGTGCCCTAGTAGTATGCTAGATGTGCCCTAGTAGTATGCTAGTGGTGCCCTAGTAGTATGCTAGATGTGCAATAGCAGTATGCTAGATGTGCCCTAGTAGTATGCTAGATGTGCCCTAGTAGTATGCTAGATGTGCCCTAGCAGTATGCTAGATGTGCCCTAGTAGTATGCTAGATGTGCCCTAGTAGTATGCTAGTGGTGCCCTAGTAGTATGCTAGATGTGCAATAGCAGTATGCTAGATGTGCCCTAGTAGTATGCTAGATGTGCCCTAGTAGTATGCTAGATGTGCCCTAGTAGTATGCTAGAGGTGCCCTAGTAGTATGCTAGATGTGCCATAGCAGTATGCTAGATGTGCCCTAGTAGTATGCTAGTGGTGCTCTAGTAGTATGCTAGTGGTGCCCTAGTAGTATGCTAGATGTGCCCTAGCAGTATGCTAGATGTGCCCTGGCAGTATGCTAGTGGTGCCCTAGTAGTATGCTAGTGGTGCCTTAGTAGTATGCTAGTGGTGCCCTAGTAGTATGCTAGTGGTGCCCTAGTAGTATGCTAGATGTGCCCTAGTAGTATGCTAGTGGTGCCCTAGTAGTATGCTAGTGGTGCCCTAGTAGTATGCTAGATGTGCCCTAGTAGTATGCTAGTGGTGCCCTAGTAGTATGCTAGTGGTGCCCTAGTAGTATGCTAGTGGTGCCCTAGTAGTATGCTAGTGGTGCCCTAGTAGTATGCTAGTGGTGCCCTAGTAGTATGCTAGTGGTGCCCTAGCAGTATGCTAGTGGTGCCCTAGCAGTATGCTAGTGGTGCCATAGCAGTATGCTAGTGGTGCCCTAGTAGTATGCTAGTGGTGCCCTAGTAGTATGCTAGTGGTGCCCTAGTAGTATGCTAGTGGTGCCCTAGTAGTATGCTAGTGGTGCCCTAGTAGTATGCTAGTGGTGCCCTAGTAGTATGCTAGTGGTGCCCTAGTAGTATGCTTGTGGTGCCCTAGTAGTATGCTAGTGGTGCCCTAGTAGTATGCTAGTGGTGCCCTAGTAGTATGCTAGTGGTGCCCTAGTAGTATGCTAGTGGTGCCCTAGTAGTATGCCAGTGGTGCTCTATAAAACACAGACCTAACAGAAAGATCTGTAAGACATCTTTATTCCTGCCTAAAATTCAAAGAGTAATTCAGAACAGGTTTCACTTCAAAAGTCAGACCAGTCTGTCTCACAGGAGTAAACAGGGAGCTGATTTGAATGGGTGAGATGCGGTGGAGGTATATAGGAGGTGAAGGGTAGTGATTGTTTTTTTTCTTTGATTTGGGGTGTTAATAAGAGTCGCTCTCACAGGGAATGTGTTATACCAACCCTGAGACTGTTGAATCCTTTGATAGAGGACAGTGCCCACCAGTAGTGTCAAGTGCCATCCCAAATGCCACTGCTGCAGTACCAAGCTATCTCCCCTGTGTCAGTCCATCGCCTCGCAAACCCATTACACTTAGCCTTGGCTCCCCAGAGCACCCGCTACGGTTGATTTGTATGGATGGTAGAGTGTCAAACAGCCCAAGGGTGTATCTAGACTGCTTATGGAAGGCCTTTCCCTTGTTCACTAAAGCTGATACAGAACACAGGGAGACCAAGGGGAAAGGGGGGAAGGAGAGAGAGAAGGGGTGAAGGAGAGAGAGAAGGGGTGAAGGAGAGAGAGAAGGGGTGAAGGAGAGAGAGAAGGGGTGAAGGAGAGAGAGAAGGGGGGAAGGAGAGAGAGAAGGGGTGAAGGAGAGAGAGAAGGGGTGAAGGAGAGAGAGAAGGGGTGAAGGAGAGAGAGAAGGGGGGAAGGAGAGAGAGAAGGGGTGAAGGAGAGAGAAGGGGTGAAGGAGAGAGGAGGGGTGAAGGAGAGAGAGAAGGGGTGAAGGAGAGAGAGAAGGGGGAAGGAGAGAGAGAAGGCGTGAAGGAGAGAGAGAGAATGGGGGAAGGAGAGAGAGAAGGGGGAAGGAGAGAGAGAGAAGGGGGAGGAGAAGGAGAGAAGAAGGGGAAGGAGAGAGAGAAGGGGGAAGAAGAGAGAAGGGGTGAAGGAGAGAGAGAAGGGGTGAAGGAGAGAGAGAAGGGGTGAAGGAGAGAGAGAAGGGGTGAAGGAGAGAGAGAAGGGGGGAAGGAGAGAGAGAAGGGGGAAGGAGAGAGAAGGGGTGAAGAAGAGAGAAGGGGTGAAGGAAGAGAGAGAGAAGGAGAGAGGGGTAAAGGAGAGAGAGAAGGGGTGAAGGAGAGAGAGAAGGGGTGAAGGAGAGAGAGAGGGGTGAAGGAGAGAGAGAAGGGGTGAAGGAGAGAGAGAAGGGGTGAAGGAGAGAGAGAAGGGGTGAAGGAGAGAGAGAAGGGGTGAAGGAGAGAGAGAAGGGGTGAAGGAGAGAGAGAAGGGGTGAAGGAGAGAGAGAAAGGGGTGAAGGAGAGAGAGAAGGGGTGAAGGAGAGAGAGAAGGGGTGAAGGAGAGAGAGAAGGGGTGAAGGAGAGAGAGAAGGGGTGAAGGAGAGAGAGAAGGGGTGAAGGAGAGAGAGAAGGGGTGAAGGAGAGAGAGAAGGGGGGAAGGAGAGAGAGAAGGGGGAAGGAGAGAGAGAGAAGGGGGAAAGGGGGAAGGAGAGAGAGGGGAAGGAGAGAGAGAGGGGGAAGGAGAGAGAGAAGGGGTGAAGGAGAGAGAGAAGGGGGAAGGAGAGAGAGAAGGGGGAAGGAGAGAGAGAAGGGGTGAAGGAGAGAGAGAAGGAGAGGGAGAAGGGGGAAGGAGAGAGAGAAGGGGTGAAGGAGAGAGAGAAGGGGTAAAGGAGAGAGAGAAGGGGTGAAGGAGAGAGAGAAGGGGTGAAGGAGAGAGAGAAGGGGTGAAGGAGAGAGAGAAGGGGTGAAGGAGAGAGAGGGGGTGAAGGAGAGAGAGAAGGGGTGAAGGAGAGAGAGAAGAGGGGAGAGAAAGAGAGAGATGCGCAACTGGAATATTTGTTCAAAAGTAAGTGTAGTACTGGTATTCTTTTTTTAAATCAACCCCCCTTTTTTCTCACACCAAGACACTTCAGCTCAGGGGCCAACTTTAGGTTAACTACTGTATCTAGTATATTAAACACAGGAGGTCGGTGGCACCTTAATAGGGGAGGACGGCTTGTGGTAATGACTGGAATGGATTAGGTGGAATGGTACGAAATACATCAAATACATAGTTTGATGCCATTCCATTCGCTCCGTCCCAGCCATTATTATGAGGCGTCCTCCCCTCAGCAGCCTCCACTGATCCCAACACAGCATGAGTTATTGGACTAACGGGAGCCAATACTTTAAAGAACTCAACACAATTAATCCTGATGCCATTCACTCATGTTGTTTGCAGGGCAGTTTAAATTGACTAGTGGAATGAATGTGACTATCACTGTGAGGTACAGACACAGTAGGTAAGCATGAGCGTGTTTATATTCAGGCATGACCCAAGTTAAGTTTAGGGTAGCAAACTACAGCTAGGCTACTAGAATTTTAAGCATGGCCTGAAGCGTTAGAGGCGGCTCAATTATGCATCACTCTGGTGGGGGAAAAAACCCTGAAATACTGTAGCTGTTCTCATACAAGCTGGAAATAGGTATAGCCTGGGAACATCACGTCTGTTTTGAGTCATGTGCTCATGGGATTTCGGCACCTCATTCAATGCATAAAATGGGAAAACATAACCTTTATAAGTGTAAATATTTCCCAAGTGAACTGCTTGCATAGATCAGTCATCACCAGGCTGTTTGTGTAAAGGCTGCGTAGATCAGTTACATCGCTAGGCTATGTTTGCATGAGTTGAGGCTGCGTAGATCCGTCACATCACTAGTCTGTGTGTGTAAAGGGTGCGTAGATTAGTCACATCGCTAGGCTATGTGTGTGTGAGTTGAGGCTGCGGAGATCAGTCACATCGCTAGGCTATGTGTGTGTGAGTTGAGGCTGCGGAGATCAGTCACATCGCTAGGCTATGTGTGTGTGAGTTGAGGTTGCGTAGATCAGTCACATCGCTAGGCTATGTGTGTGTGAGTTGAGGTTGTGGAGATCAGTCACATCGCTAGGCTATGTGTGTGTGAGTTGAGTCTATGTGGAGCTGAGCAGTTGCCAATAGTCTGCAGAGGTCCCCTTGTTACTGACATTTTAAAATGCCAGCATAGCTGAACTATTGCATAAAACTATTTAAAATAAAAGTAACGTTATATGTCAGACGAATGATTCATTGATTTTAAGAGGCTGGCTTACCCGTCTCTTGTTCAAATCCAAATGTTTTACTGTTGTTAAACATCGCCAAGATCCCCGCTGCAACCAAAAAGTAAATTGGAGAGAAAGGTTGTGCAAGTCCGCAGTGTAAGTAAATCATCTTGTTGGAAGGTAAAGAAAGACAATATGTTATTATGCTTTATCCTCACTGTACCGACTGTCATTTCAAACACTTTCAATTTAGTAGCGAAACACTTATATCCCGCTAGAACCATGTACTTTAGACATAGAAAGCGTGACGCCGGCGATATAAACTTAATTAACTTCTGTACGACGTTGTATCCTTCCTCAGTGATTTTCACACGCGTCTTTTGCGTTCCAAGAATTGTAAACTGTAAGTGTTGTTTGATGACAAGACGATGTCCTCCTTTCTTCCATCAAGGCCCCTTCGACAGCCCTGACAGTTAGGAACTTTCCCTAACAAGCCGAACTTTGCTGAAGAACCTCCCTCTCCGATACAGTTTAGTGGGTGGACTTGAGAGAATTCCTTTCAGTAGTAGCCCAGGGGATGGTAGGTGATGGGGAAACTATTACATTCAATTAGTTGGATTGCCTGTTAAAATAAAAATACGTATGGTGTGCAATTGTAAATAAAGTGGGATAGTTGAGGAAAATCGAATTGACACATTTAACCGGATGTCAAATAGGCATCCCGACACGCAATAAAGGCTAATGTTACGATTGTAACACCATATTAAATAATATTGCTTGTATATTATATGCCTACAGCGACACTTTAGCCTACTGTATAATCTCGTTCGCATGGTTACTGCGCAGAGCACCAATGCATAACGGGACCTGTGTGCATTATGCACTGTGAGGAGCCCCAAACTCCAAGGAAATCATAAACACGACTGATCAATTGCATTATAGTTTCCTTAGAAAATGATACTTTCATCTTGGAGCTCAGAATACTGTGTATCCCCTTATGGAAATGATGCGTCAAACTCATTCCTCCTAGGGCCTATGCTGGGTTTTTTGTTTTTCCTTTCAATTAAGACCTAGACAACCAGGTGAGGGGAGTTCCTTACTTATCAGTGACCTTAATGAATCGAGTACAAAGGAGGAGCAAAAACCCGCAGACACACCATCCTCCGTGGAACAAGATTGACACGTTCCCCATAGCGTCCTTCACTGATCTCCTGCTGGTTGAGCCATCATGTTGCCCCCTCTAGCGGAAGAGGGCGGTCAGTTTGGCACAAAATGTCGAGAATAAATATGGAAATGTCATAGAATGAAGAAGGAAAAATACGTTAGAATGAAGAAGGAAAAAGACTTGTAAAATGTCATGTCTGCCACGTTAAAGCCGATAAGGAAACCGATATGAGTAGGCTAGACTAGGGGGAGTTTTTGGTATTCTTTCGTGCCCAAGGGAGGAACAACTGTTTCATTGTTTTACCACACTATTTTGGTCCTATTCAAACCATAAAGTATTGGCGAATGGTCAAGTAAATAATCTCCCCATAATTAATTATATTTTGTTAAGTGTCAGGGACATTTTTCCCCATATAAAAACAGCAGCCCGCCTCGACCGGGAGACCCCATGGACGACGCAGCCTGTCACATCGCGACTCCTGTGGCGGACCGGGGCGCAAGCACGCGCAAGCACGCTGACACCGTCGCCAGGTGTATGGTGTTTCCTCCGATACATTGCTGTGTATGTATGTGTGTGTTTATATATGTGTGTGTGTATATATGTGTATATATATGTATGTGTGTGTGTGTATATATGTGTGTGTATATACATATATACATATATAATAAACAAGTACTCTATGTGGACACCTGCTCATCAAACATCTCATTCCAAAATCATGGGCATTGATATGGAGTTGGTCCCCCTTTGCTTCTATAACAGCATCCACTCTTCTGGGAAGGCTTTCTACTAGATGTTGGAACATTGCTGCAGGGACTTGCTTCCATTCAGCCACAAGAGCATAAGTGAGGTTGGGCACTGATGTTGGACGATTAGAGATTCCTCATAGTCAGCGTTCCAATTCATCCCAAAGGTGTTCAATGTGGTTAAGGTCAGGGCTCTGTGCAGGCCAGTCAAGTTCTTCCACACCGATCAACAAACCATTTCTGTATGGACCTCGCTTTGTGCATGGGGGAATTGTCATGCTGGAACAGGAAAGGGCCAAAAAGTTGGAAGAACAGAATTGTCTAGAATGTCACTGTTTTCTGTAGCATTAAGTTTTCCCTTCACTGGAACTAAGAGGCCTAGCCTGAACCATGAAAAACAGCCCCAGATCATTATTCCTCTTCCACCAGACTTTACAGTTGGCACTATGTATTGGGACAGGTAGCATTCTCCTCGCATCCGCCAAACCCAGATTAGTCTGTCCGACTGCCAGATGGTGAAGCATGAGTCATCACTCCAGAGAACGTGTTTCCACTGCTCCAGAGTCCAATGGCGGCAAGCTTTATACCACTCCAGCTGACTCTTGGCATTGCGCGTGGTGATTTTAGGCTTGTGTGTGGCTGCTCTGCCATGGACACCCATTTCATGAAGCTCCAGTTCTTGTGCTGATGTTGCTTCCAGAGGCAGTTTGGAACTCAGTATTGAGTGTTGCAACCAAGGCCAGACGATTTGTATGCGCTTCAGCATTCGGCGGTGCTGTTCTGTGAGCTTGTGTGGCCTACCACTTCCCAGCTGAGCCGTTAATGCTCCTAGACATTTCCAAATTTGACGACCTGACTTGTTGGAAAGATGGCATCCACATTGAAATTCACTGAGCTGTTCAGTAAGGCCATTCTACTGCCGATGTTTGTCTATGGAGATTGCATGGCTGTGTGCTCAGTTTTATACACCTGTCAGCAAAGGGTATGGCTGAAATAGCTGGATCCACTCATTTGAAGGGGTGTCCACGTTATTTTATACATATAGTGTAACTTGTTTTATTTTGGTATCTGAAAATTCATATTTTTGTCGAGACCTATCAGCAGTTTATTCACAAAGGTCTATCACAGAAAGGTCCATGACAGAAAGGTCCATCACGTCTCAAACGACCAATCCACGCGATGCAGGGGCAGGCGCTGTGAACACGCACGACTACGCACCTGTATAAGACTCCAGTCAAGATGCAAAGTTTCACATTGATTGTGGCGTTATATAGGACTGTAGACACGATAACTTTTATCATACAAGCTTCAATTACTTCAAATGAACAGCTAAAATAAGCACTCAACTGTATGGAACGCGAGGACTATTCTGTGATAGGCCATCGAGAAGCGACCTGATGCTAGTAGAAGCACCGGTGTTGCATTCTTATCTGTGAGGATGGGCGAGCTACTCAACCACAGCGGGATTTTGGCATTGAACAGGACTTTAATGGATAATGACAAATTCGGCAGTCTGGAGGATATTGACGTGACCGCGGACGGCACTCCGATTCTAAGGATAATCATCTCCGTTGTTTACTCCATTGTGTGCGCGGTAGGGTTAATTGGGAACTTGTTAGTCTTTTTCCTAATGAGGTTAAAACAGGGCCGGAAGAAATCTAGTATTAACTTTTTCATCATCAACTTGGCAGTGACGGACTTCCAGTTTGTGTTGACTCTGCCGTTCTGGGCAGTGGACACCGCGCTGGACTTCAGCTGGCCGTTTGGAGACGCCATGTGTAAAATCATCCTTTCCGTAACAGTTATGAACATGTACGCTAGCGTGTTCTTTCTGACTGCTATGAGTGTGACCAGATACTGGTCTGTCGCCTCGGCTCTGAAGAACCGGTCGAGACAGAGGTCGTGTTCGGTGAAATTGGTGTGCGCGGTGCTGTGGGTCTCCGCAACCATTGCCACAGCACCCACTACCATTTTCTCCTCAGTGACCATAGTGGCCGGGGAGAAGCTCTGCCTCATCAGGTTCCCCGAGGGACATGACTGGCTCGCGCTCTATCATCTCCAAAAAATCATCATAGCGTTCGTCATACCCATGCTGATAGTGTCCGTCTGCTATCTGATGCTCTTACGGTTTATCCGTCTGAGGAGCATGAACAACAACCACCCCAAAAGGAGGTCAAGGGTGACCAAATCTGTCACCATCGTCGTCCTCTCCTTCTTTCTTTGCTGGATGCCAAATCACGCCATCACATTCTGGGGTGTATTGGTGAAATTTAACGCTGTCAATTGGGATAAATCCTACTATTTGGTCCACACCTATGTATTCCCGGTGACTGTGTGCCTCGCGCATGCCAATAGCTGCTTGAACCCAGTTCTGTATTGTCTCATGCGACGAGAATTCAGAAAGATGCTGAAGGATTTGTTTTGGAGAATTTCCTCACCAGCCATCTCCAAAGCCTGTACAATACGTACGTTTACGGGGACGTGCAACACACGTGTAACACACGACGACAACCAAGGGGTTATTCCCTTGAATGTTCTAGACACCACACAATGTCGACTATCCTTTATTGACAGACCGGATCTTCCCGCAATACCGGGTCTACCCGGAATGGCACCTGAAGATTCACAGTGCATCCACCAGACATAATTCACTTACTCTATGAAACGACTTGCTGTAATTACGCATGCATTTTGGAACTATAAAGCAGTATTTACGGAAATTTGGTGCGTCCCTGGCACGCACTGGAATGGGTAGGACATGTACTTGGTAAACTTTACGCGCAATGATTACATGTTGATTTTAAGAAAAGAGAGTCACAAATGTAGAGTACACCGAAGTCCATATTCCCTGTGGATGTTATGCCCTGTGTTGGAATGTTGAGATGTTTCTTCTGTCTTCCATTCAAGCTCACACATTGCCATTCAGAGACAATGCACACATTTTTGGTACATGAAAATGGAAATAAATGTGATCATATTAATATGTTATCAGTGCTTCTGTTGTGGTATATGGATATATGGCTGAATGTAAAAGGGTCATTGCAATGTATGTGAAATAAAGAGAATATCAATTAAGCATCTTGGTCGATTGATATATTCAGACAATATGTTGTGTGGGTCAAGTTGCTAGATATCAATTACTAAAACTCATTAGATGTCGAGAAATAGTCGATTGAAGATATTCAATGCGTTATTGGAGATTACTTACTGCGTAAGGCCGCACAAGTTGAGCTGTAACTGCGACGATATAATGGATTGCAAGTAGACAGTACTTTATAAATAAAGATAAGCATATTTGAATGTGTATTTTCTTCGTTCATATAGAGAGTTTGAGAAGGTTGCCAACTCCGGAAGCCGGCCTACGGTTATCTACTTCATTTTACCGAGATTACACTTTCAGAAATCGTAATGACACTCAAATCTATTAATATTAAGAAATCGACCGGCCCGGACCAATGTAACATTTATTTTCCCCAAATTGGTGCAGAGATCTTTGCTGTCCTTCTCACGCATATATTCAATCTTTAATTGGCGAGTGATACGATTCCAAAAGTCTGGAAAGCAGCTTACGTCACCCTGATACATCTTGGTCGATTGATGTATTCAGGCAATGTGTTGTGCGGGTCAATTGGATAACGTTGGATAACTATAGTCCCGTTTGTAAACTGTCTGCACTGGAAACATCTTTGGAAAAGCTGGTTGAACTCACAATTGAAAGACTTTCTGTATAATATCTCATTTGATCTAAATTCCAGTCGGGTTTTAGAGCCAAGTACAATTACTGCAGTAACGAAGGTTGTAGGTGATATCCTAGATGCTCAGGACAAGAAAAATCACTGTGTTTCATTTTTATTGACTTATCAAAGGCCTTTGTTGACCAATCCCTGACAAAAAAAGGTTGGTTTAAGTGTTGAAGCATTGGATTGGTTCCAAAACGACCTTTCTGACAGCATACAGTGTGTAGCACAGAGGGTGATACATCTGAGCTTCAAAGGATCCTTTTTTACAATGCATATAAATGATACAGCGAAGACTCTATGCTGATGACAGAATTATTTATTCTTGTACATCTTCAAGGCTTTTCAGGATTTACAGTTGGCTTTTGATGCTGTTTGAATTTAAACTTGTGCTTAATGCAAGGAAAGGGTTTTCTCTTTGAAAGTAGACACATGGAGTCACTTGCACATTTCAACTCTAAAAAGTCAGGAAACTGATAAGGGCACCTATAAGTATCTTGGGAATTGGTTAGAAGAAAAGCTGAATTTTAAACAGCACATTGATAACTTCGCCAGAGAACTGAAGTTGAAATTGGGTTTTTCTTTTAGGAACAAAACTTGTTTTTCAATGTTAGTCAGAAAGGATCTTGTTCAAAGCACTTTGTTATCGGTGCTGGATTATAGTGCCTATATGCAGGCCTTAGCAAGTACCTGAACTCTGGACACAGTGTATCATGTTGCTTTTAAGATGTATCACCAATGCCAGATTCCTCTCTCACCCATCACTGTGATTTGTATGGCCTGGTGCAATCGACCTCTCTCTCCATGGTGCAAACACACTGATGCACTTTTGTGTAAATAGAAAGCATTGATGAGGCAGCCCCTTTTGTGTCTCTGTTCCTTCCTGACCAGGTCAGTCACTCAATACAGTCTTCGTTCAGTCGCTGCCGTCCGTGTCTGTTCCTAAGTCTAGAACTGATATGGGGAAACAAGATCCCCCAGAATTCCCCTTCATTCTGGAACATGCTTCAAAAGATATTCAAGTTTGGGGAGTTAAGTGTCCTTCCCTGTTTTTAAGACAATGTTTTTGATAGCTACAGTTTAATATTTTTTATGTATTTGTATTTTTTGAAATACGCTGCTATTTCCCTGTTTTGACGTCTTGCCAGGTCACCCAGGCAAGAGGTTTCTAACCTCAATGAGTCCTACTTGGTTAAATCAAAATAAAACTATTATGTTTGGTAGAGGTGTGGTGAAGCGTTTCACTAACTCCTCGGGACAACATTTAGGTTTTCCCCCTAGCACAACAGATTCAAATAATCAACTCATCATCAAGCTAGGGTTTTCCCACCTAGCACAACAGATTCTAATAATCAACTCATCATCAAGCTAGTTTTTCCCCCCCGAGCACAACAGATTCAAATAATCACCTCATCATCAAGCTAGTGTTTTCCCCCCTAGCACAACAGATTCTAATAATCAACTCATCATCAAGCTAGGGTTTTCCCCCCTAGCACAACAGATTCTAATAATCAACTCATCATCAAGCTAGGGTTTTCCCCCCTAGCACAACAGATTCTAATAATCAACTCATCATCAAGCTAGGGTTTTTCCCCTAGCACAACAGATTCAAATAATCAACTCATCATCAAGCTAGGGTTTTCCCCCCTAGCACAACAGATTCAAATAATCAACTCATCATCAAGCTAGGGTTTCCCCCCTAGCACAACAGATTCTAATAATCAACTCATCATCAAGCTAGGGTTTTCCCCCCTAGCACAACAGATTCAAATAATCAACTCATCATCAAGCTAGGGTTTTCCCCTAGCACAACAGATTCAAATAATAAATTCATCATCAAGCTAGGGTTTTCCCCTAGCACAACAGATTCTAATAATCAACTCATCATCAAGCTAGGGTTTTTTCCCTAGCACAACAGATTCAAATAATCACCTCATCATCAAGCTAGGGTTTTCCCCCCTAGCACAACAGATTCAAATAATCAACTCATCATCAAGCTAGGGTTTTCCCCCCTAGCACAACAGATTCTAATAATCAACTCATCATCAAGCTAGGGTTTTCCCCCTAGCACAACAGATTCAAATAATCACCTCATCATCAAGCTAGGGTTTTCCCCCCTAGCACAACAGATTCTAATAATCACCTCATCATCAAGCTAGGGTTTTCCCCCCTAGCACAACAGATTCTAATAATCAACTCATCATCAAGCTAGGGTTTTCCCCCCTAGCACAACAGATTCTAATAATCACCTCATCATCAAGCTAGGGTTTTCCCCCCTAGCACAACAGATTCTAATAATCAACTCATCATCAAGCTAGGTTTTCCCCCTAGCACAACAGATTCTAATAATCACCTCATCATCAAGCTAGGGTTTTCCCCCCTAGCACAACAGATTCTAATAATCAACTCATCATCAAGCTAGGGTTTTCCCCTAGCACAACAGATTCAAATAATCACCTCATCATCAAGCTAGGTTTTTCCCCTAGCACAACAGATTCAAATAATCACCTCATCATCAAGCTAGGGTTTTCCCCCTAGCACAACAGATTCAAATAATCAACTCATCATCAAGCTAGGGTTTTCCCCCTAGCACAACAGATTCTAATAATCACCTCATCATCAAGCTAGGGTTTTCCCCCCTAGCACAACAGATTCTAATAATCACCTCATCATCAAGCTAGGGTTTTCCCCCCTAGCACAACAGATTCAAATAATCAACTCATCATCAAGCTAGGGTTTTTTCCCCTAGCACAACAGATTCAAATAATCACCTCATCATCAAGCTAGGGTTTTCCCCCCTAGCACAACAGATTCTAATAATCACCTCATCATCAAGCTAGGGTTTTCCCCCTAGCACAACAGATTCTAATAATCACCTCATCATCAAGCTAGGGTTTTCCCCCCTAGCACAACAGATTCTAATAATCACCTCATCATCAAGCTAGGGTTTTCCCCCCTAGCACAACAGATTCAAATAATCAACTCATCATCAAGCTAGGTTTTTTCCCCTAGCACAACAGATTCAAATAATCACCTCATCATCAAGCTAGGGTTTTTTCCCTAGCACAACTGATTCAAATAATCAACTCATCATCAAGCTAGGGTTTTCCCCCCTAGCACAACAGATTCAAATAATCAACTCATCATCAAGCTAGGGTTTTCCCTAGCACAACAGATTCAAATAATCAACTCATCATCAAGCTAGGGTTTTCCCCCCTAGCACAACAGATTCTAATAATCACCTCATCATCAAGCTATGGTTTTTCCCCCTAGCACAACAGATTCTAATAATCAACTCATCATCAAGCTAGGGTTTTTCCCCTAGCACAACAGATTCTAATAATCACCTCATCATCAAGCTAGTTTTTCCCCCCCGAGCACAACAGATTCTAATAATCACCTCATCATCAAGCTAGTGTTTTCCCCCCTAGCACAACAGATTCTAATAATCAACTCATCATCAAGCTAGGTTTTCCCCCTAGCACAACAGATTCTAATAATCAACTCATCATCAAGCTAGGGTTTTCCCCCCTAGCACAACAGATTCTAATAATCAACTCATCATCAAGCTAGTGTTTTCCCCCCTAGCACAACAGATTCTAATAATCAACTCATCATCAAGCTAGGGTTTTTTCCCTAGCACAACAGATTCAAATAATCAACTCATCATCAAGCTATGTTTTTTTTTAAATCAGCTGTGTAGTGCTAGGACAAAAACCAAAATGTGCATTCCTTGGGTCATGATGAAATGAAGATGTACAGGCAACTGCCAAAATAAAGGAAACACCACAATTATTTTAATAGGGCATTGGGCCACCACGTGCCCCCCCAGAACAGCTTCAATGTGTTGGCAGATTCTACCAGTCTGGAACTCTATTGGAGGGATGCAACACCATTCTTCCACCAGAAATTCCATATGGGTGTTTTGTTGATGGTGGTGGAAAACGGCGTCTCTGGCATCGCTCCAGAACCTCCCATTAGTGTTCCACTGGGTTGAGATCTAGTGACATACATTCTCTGTTTTTATAAACATGCAGTGTTCCTTTGAGACCCCTCTTTCAAAGTCACAGAGATGTCTTCTAGCTTGGTAGCCAAAATAACACAACTGGGCAATTTGATACGTGACCCTAAGCATGATGGGATGTTTTAATTGCTCAGGAACCACACCTGTGTGGAAGCACCTGCTTTCAATATACTTTGGTATCCCTCAAGTGTTTCCTTCATTTGGTCAGTTCCATGTATATTCTCCACGTATTCTTCCTCCCCTCCTGCACTCATTAATGGATTAGCAATATTGGATGACTAAATTAAATGGCATTACATTCTTGGAAAAATAATATATGCTTACTGACAATACATTAGGCAGAGAATTCCTTTGACATGCGTAATTTACGCCCAAAATGCATGGAGTGTGCACAAATAATGCCCCTCGAATTGCAGGCTGCAGTTGCACACTTGACAAAATGCCCAGTGTGTGTGCAACGAATTCAAATCCTTCCTACATATCTAGTATTTAAAAATATATTCCTACTAATGATGTTGAATAATTTGGTTATTATGACATGTAAATATTGACGAAAATTGTTATTGTAAAGAATATTGTGGGAGGAACAAACAACATGCACAACGTTTTAGTTCAATGGTTTGTCTGAGAGCTTGGATGACTGCACCATGTAAACTACAGTTATACAATCCTACACCTAGAACATCAACAAACAGTTTCAATGGTTTGTCTGAGAGCTTGGATGACTGCACCATGTAAACTACATTTATACAATCCTACACCTAGAACATCAACAAACAGTTTCAATGGTTTGGCTGAGAGCTTGGATGACTAGAACTACAGTCAATCCTACACCTAGAACATCAACAAACAGTTTCAATGGTTTGTCTGAGAGCTTGGATGACTGCACCATGTAAACTACAGTTATACAATCCTACACCTAGAACATCAACAAACAGTTTCAATGGTTTGTCTGAGAGCTTGGATGACTGCACCATGTAAACTACAGTTATACAATCCTACACCTAGAACATCAACAAACAGTTTCAATGGTTTGTCTGAGAGCTTGGATGACTGCACCATGTAAACTACAGTTATACAATCCTACACCTAGAACATCAACAAACAGTTTCAATGGTTTGTCTGAGAGCAATGCACCATAAACTACATTTATACAATCCTACACCTAGAACATCAACAAACAGTTTCAATGGTTTGTCTGAGAGCTTGGATGACTGCACCATGTAAACTAACTACATTTATACAATCCTACACCTAGAACATCAACAAACAGTTTCAATGGTTTGTCTGAGAGCTTGGATGACTGCACCATGTAAACTACATTTATACAATCCTACACCTATAACATCAACAAACAGTTTCAATGGTTTGTCTGAGAGCTTGGATGACTGCACCATGTAAACTACATTTATACAATTACACCTAGAACAATTTCCTGAGAGCTTGACTGCACCATGTAAACTACTAAATACAATCCTACACCTAGAACATCAACAAACAGTTTCAATGGTTTGTCTGACAACTGCACCATGTAAACTACTAAATACAATCCTACACCTAGAACATCAACAAACAGTTTCAATGGTTTGTCTGAGACCATGTAAACTTGGATGACTGCACCATTTCAATGTTTGTCTGAAACTACATTTATACAATCCTACACCTAGAACATCAACAAACAGTTTCAATGGTTTGGCTGAGAGCTTGGATGACTGCACCATGTAAACTACAGTTATACAATCCTACAATCAACAAACAGTTTCAATGGTTTGTCTGAAAGAAACTATTATACAACAAACAACATCAACAAACAGTTTCAATGGTTTGTCTGAGAGCTTGGATGACTGCACCATGTAAACTACAGTTATACAATCCTACACCTAGAACATCAACAAACAGTTTCAATGGTTTGGCTGAGAGCTTGGATGACTGCACCATGTAAACTACATTTATACAATCCTACACCTAGAACATCAACAAACAGTTTCAATGGTTTGTCTGAGAGCTTGGATGACTGCACCATGTAAACTACAGTTATACAATCCTACACCTAGAACATCAACAAACAGTTTCAATGGTTTGTCTGAGAGCTTGGATGACTGCACCATGTAAACTACAGTTATACAATCCTACACCTAGAACATCAACAAACAGTTTCAATGGTTTGTCTGAGAGCTTGGATGACTGCACCATGTAAACTACAGTTATACAATCCTACACCTAGAACATCAACAAACAGTTTCAATGGTTTGTCTGAGAGCTTGGATGACTGCACCATGTAAACTACATTTATACAATCCTACACCTAGAACATCAACAAACAGTTTCAATGGTTTGTCTGAGAGCTTGGATGACTGCACCATGTAAACTACAAAATACAATCCTACACCTAGAACATCAACAAACAGTTTCAATGGTTTGTCTGAGAGCTTGGATGACTGCACCATGTAAACTACATTTATACAATCCTACACCTAGTAAAAACTACAGTTATACAATCCTACACCTAGAACATCAACAAACAGTTTCAATGGTTTGTCTGAGAGCTTGGATGACTGCACCATGTAAACTACAGAACATCAACAAACAGTTTCAATACAATCCTACACCTAGAACATCAACAAACAGTTTCAATGGTTTGTCTGAGAGCTTGGATGACTGCACCATGTACACTACAGTTATACAATCCTACACCTAGAACATCAACAAACAGTTTCAATGGTTTGTCTGAGAGCTTGGATGACTGCACCATGTAAACTACATTTATACAATCCTACACCTAGAACATCAACAAACAGTTTCAATGGTTTGTCTGAGAGCTTGGATGACTGCACCATGTAAACTACATTGATACAATCCTACACCTAGAACATCAACAAACAGTTTCAATGGTTTGTCTGAGAGCTTGGATGACTGCACCATGTAAACTACATTGATACAATCCTACACCTAGAACATCAACAAACAGTTTCAAACTCAAAAGGGATATTTTAGTTGATTTAGTTTATTTGAATGTCCATTACATATTGCACATGCAGCAGACACTCTTCCTGCAGATACTCTTCCTGCAGCAAGTCAAATAAAACCCCCAATTAAAAAAATAAAAAAAGACATTGATTTAATTTATCAAATGCACTTGTATGAATGATTAGAAAGTAGCGTACAATAGACACAAACCTAGATGATCAATAAATGAAGTGCATGCAGGTGGTTGGGTAATGCTCAGTGCATGCAGGTGGTTGGGTAATGCTCAGTGCATGCAGGTGGTTGGGTAATGCTAAGTGCATGCAGGTGGTTGGGTAATGCTCAGTGCATGCAGGTGGTTGGGTAATGCTCAGTGCATGCAGTGGTTGGGTAATGCATGCATGCAGGTGGTTGGGTAATGCCAGGTCCCTTCCATGACCATGCAGGTTCCCATGTCATAATAACCAGGTCCCTTCCATGACCATGCTTCCCTGTCATCTCCCTCCTGTCCCTCAGTAATCCACTGACGGTAGTGTCACCATCCTGGTGAACTCCTCGTAGTGCACGTTGCCATTAGACTTCACGTTGGCTTCTCTGAACAGCTCGTCCACTGCAAAGTTTATAGGGGAAACAACATGTTAATTCACTGATCTGGGATGTATGTCAGCAGGTAGAAACGTTAAACAATTAACTCCATTCAAATGATGTGTTTTATCATTTGCAAATTTACACAAGAATCAGTTAATGTATGTGTTGACACATTTTTGTGTTTGGTATTTTATTAAGATCCCCATTAGATGTTGCAAAAGCAGAAGCTTCTCTTCCTGGGGTTCAACACAAAACATGAAACATAACACAGAATGACATAATACAGAACATCATTAGACAAGAACAGCTCAAGGACAGAACTACATACATTTTAAAAAGGCGTGGTGCCTTTTTACGTACTGCTCCTGCATTAAACGGCATTTTCAATAGAGGCTCCATTAGGCATTACATTTAGTCCTGTCTTAATCCACGACAGCTAAAACCCCTAGTGATAGAAACACATTGTAGGCTACCTTCTTTATCAGTCAGCTTCTCTCCTAGCTTGGTGAGCTTGGCCCGGAGCTCCGAGGCCAGGATGTAGCCCTTCTTCTGCTTGTCCGTCATCCTCATGGCCTCCAGGATCTCCGCCTTGGGGTCCTCCTGCTGGATCTGCCGGTGCATCATGGTCAGGAAGGTGGAGAAGTCAAGCTCGCCCTTCTTTTCTGGAGAAGGACGGATATTAGTAGAACTAATCACCTGCAAAGGGCACCATTGATCCAAAATAGGCCTAAATGCTGCGGTTAAAGTGACTGGTTATCTGCTACATGGCCAACTTGTATATTTCCATACAACTGTACTGAGCATGGTTGGTTATTCCTTACTTCAATAAAATAACTTGTTAGGGTAGTGGAGTGTGTCAATATGGCTGCATTTACACAGACAGCCCAATTCTGATATTTTTCCCACTAATGGATCTTTTGACCAATCACATCAGATCTTTTCACATCTTTTTCAGCGCTGATCTGATTGGTAAAAAAAGTGAAAAAAATATCAGAATTGGGCTTTCTGTTTTAATGTGTAAAATACTGAACTGCAAATGGGCATGAAGTTCAGAGTAACAGAGCAGGCAAACTTTTTGACTCTCAGAAAAACATTCTGTTCAATATTGTAAATCGGGAAGTTGGGGATTGATGGGAAAAAATCCTGTTGAGTCAAACGTGTTCTAACCAAAGCCTCTTTCACATTACCAAATCAGTTAATTGGTTTGAATATTTCTCAGTACTTCCCCCAGGTTAAAAAGTTCAGTGCAGCAATTATGAAGAGCTGAGAGAAGATACATATTTTTTTAATGTAATAAATGTAATTGGAACAAGCTTGGGACAGATTTCAGCTAACGTGTAGGTTACACTCAATGTGACAACTTCTCCCTCTACCCATCCCCCAAGTAGCAGCTTGCCTGCCTACTAAATAATTTACAGCCAAAACCTCACTCCGATTCATAAACAGTATGGCTAGATCAACAGGTGTCTAGAGCCGCCTCAATATTCTAATGTCTTCCGCTTCCCTGCTTGTTCCCTTCATCTGACCTGCCCATTAAACAGGCCATGGTGAAGGAGAGGAAGTCCCTTTAGAACCCTCAAACTCAACCAGTTCCACTGTGTTTTTTTTAATCATTCCCATTTAACCAGGGACTGATTTAGACCTGGAACACCAGGTGGGCAATTAATTATCAATTAATTATCAGGTAGAACAGAAAACCCATCAGGCTCCGGACCTCGTAGGGTAAGAGTTGAATACCCCTGCTATAGACTACTTAGATGCCCCCAGAGTAAGTCACTCTAGACCAGGGCTCTCCCAACCTTGTTCCTGGAGAGCTACTCTTCACTCCAACCCCAGTTGTAACTAACCTGATTCAGCTTATTAACTAGCTAGTTATTAGAATCAGGTGCGCTAGATTAGGTTTGGTGTGAAAACCTACAGGACCGTAGCTCTCCAGAAACAGGGTTGGAGAGACTTGCTGTAGACTATTGACATTCCCCCCAGGGTAGGTCACTCTCGACCAGGGGTACTCAACTCTTACCCTACCCAGTCCGGAGCCTGCTGGTTTTCTACTTTACCTGATCATGAATTGCATACACCTGCTGTCCCAGGTCTAATTCAGTCCCTGATTAGAGGGGAACAATGAAAAAATGCAGCGGAGCTGGCTTTGAGGTCCAGAGTTGAGTTTGAGGGCTATAGACCAGTGGTTCCTAAACTTTTTATAGTCCTGTACCCCTTCAAACATTCAACCTCCAGCTGCGTACCCCCTCTAGCACCAGGGTCAGTGCATTCTCAAAAGTTGTATTTTGCCATCATTGTAAGCCTGCCACACACCCACTATAAGATACATTTATTAAACCTCAGAATGGGTGTGAGTTTTTGTCACAACCCGGTTAATGGGAAGTGGCATAGAGCTCTTATAGGACCAGGGCACATATAATAAATCATTTAGATATTTATTTAACCATCTTACATATAACACCTTATTTGTTCATTGACTATTGTGAATAACTCACAACAGGTTAATGAGAAGGGTGTGCTTGAAAGGATGCACCTAACTCTGCAATGTTGGGTTGTATTAGAGAGAGTCTCGGTCTAAAATAATTTTCCACATACAGTCTCTGCCTGTATTTAGTTTTCATGCTAGTGAGGGCTGAGAATCCACTCTTACATAGGTACGTGGTTGCAAAGGGCATCAGTGTCTTAACAGTGCGATTTGCCAAGGCAGAATACTCTGAGTGCAGCCCAATCCAGAAATCTGGCAGTGGCTTCTGATGAAATAACATTTTCACAGAACCGCTTGTTGCAATTTCGATGAGGCTCTCTTGTTCAGACATCGGTATGTGGACTGGAGGCAGGGCATGAAATGGTTAACGAATCTTTTCGAATCTTCCCGCACATTGAATATAGTTGCGGAGAGTCCCTATAATCCTAGATTCAGATGATTAAAACGAGAAAAAACATCACCCAGATAGGCCAGCCGTGTGAGAAACTCATGCAAGCGGTCAGACCAGGGAATAAACTTTAATCTCGTCTCTCAATTAAAAATATGTGTCAATGACATGATGTGTCATACTTTGCCCCTTGATAACCAGCGCACTTCTGTATGTTGTAAAAGCGTTACATGGTCGCTGCCCATATCATTGCATAGTGCAGAAAATACACAAGAGTTCAAGGGCCCTTGATTTACCAAAGTTAACCATTTTCACTGTTGTGTCCAATTTTTTTCTCATGCTGTCAGGCATTCCCTTGGCAGCAAGAGCCTCTCGGTGGATGCTGCAGTGTACTCATGGCGTCGGGAACAACTGCTTACACGCAGTGCTCCACTCCACTATGTATCCCTGTCAGTACAGATATCAACACATCTTGACCACCAAAGTCTATTTTATGTCACAAGGCTGTCCAATACTTAAAAAACATCCTCTCCTGTTGTCCTGGTTTCCAGTGGTTTGCAGAAGAGGATGTCTTCCTTAATTGACCCCCCATAAACATAACGGACATATGCCAGGCCCGCCGCCACTGGCTTGTATGCAAAGCAGTAATTGTTTCAAAACATCTCCTGCCATGTCACTGATGCATCGTGAAACAGTGTTGTTTGATGAAGACATTGTCTGTATAGTTTTTTGGGCCTTTTCCCCCAGCATTGTCCCAGTCATATCTGCGGCAGAAGGAAGAATTAAGTCCTCCACAATAGTATGGGGCTTGCCTGTCCAAGCCACTCGGTAGCTCACCATATAAGACACTTCTAGCTCCTTCTTATTAATGGTATCTGTTGCTTTTATACATGTCTTACTACTTGAAAGTGCTCTTAATTCTCGCTCAAAAACTCCTGTTGCTTATTTCAATTGGCATGTTTTGTTTCTGAATGTCTGCACAAGTGTGAAGTTTTCATCGAGTTGTGAGATAGTACTTTTGCACATATAACACACTGTGACTGAGGAAAGGCACTACTCCCAATATAAGTGAACCCCAAATCAATGTAGTTCTCATCATATTTGCGCCTCTTCGATGGTCCAACGTCCCTGTCTGTTGTTCGGTGCTTTCCCGGCTAAGGGGTAGTAGCTCTTCGGCTGCATCAGATTTACAAATGTCAGTGTCCATGCTAGCTAACAACACATGTAGAATTACTGATGCTAGCATTGGATGTGCTCGTGGAAGCAGAACAACTTGTGTCGTTGACAGGTGCAGGTGTAGTAGTGCTGGTAGTAGCAGTACTACCAGCAGAGCTGGTATGTGTCTCTATGGACGTCCATTGTCCATTAATCCATTTTCAAGCAAACAGAATGAGCAGTAGCTACATACGGACTGTTAGTGGAATTCCTGCAAGAGAGTAATGGTTAATGTGTTTGTTTGGATGTTAATTATTTGACAAGGCTGCCTGTATTTGACATTGTGTTGTTATTTCGCTGAACACTAGATGGTTTAATTTTATTTTTGGCAGTGAAACGAGAAAAAAAACCTCACCCAAATGTATATCCCTGTTGGGAAATCTAAATGGACTGTTTGAAAATGTGCTAATTTATTTTGATGTGAATCATATTTTTACTTGGCGTACCCCTGACGTCATTGCACGTACCCCTGGTGGGTTTGAAAATACCTGCTCTAGACTACTGAGATGCCCCTAGGGTCAGTCACTCTAGACTACTGAGATGTCCCCAGGGTAAGTCACTCTAGACTACTGAGATGTCCCCAGGGAAAGTCACTGTAGACTACTGAGATGTCCCCCAGGGTCAGTCACTCTAGACTACTGAGATGTCCCCAGGGTAAGTCACTCTAGACTACTGAGATGTCCCCAGGGTCAGTCACTCTAGACTACTGAGATGTCCCCAGGGTCAGTCACTCTAGACTACTGAGATGTCCCCAGGGTGAGTCACTCTAGACTACTGAGATGTCCCCAGGGTGAGTCACTCTAGACTACTGAGATGTCCCCAGGGTCAGTCACTCTAGACTACTGAGATGTCCCCAGGGTCAGTCACTCTAGACTACTGAGATGTCCCCAGGGTAAGTCACTCTGGACTACTGAGATGTCCCCCAGGGTCAGTCACTCTAGTCAGATGTCCCCAGGGTCTAGACTACTGAGATGTCCCCAGGGTCAGTCACTCTAGACTACTGAGATGTCCCCAGGGTCAGTCACTCTAGACTACTGAGATGTCCCCAGGGTCAGTCACTCTAGACTACTGAGATGTCCCCAGGGTCAGTCACTCTAGACTACTGAGATGTCCCCAGGGTCAGTCACTCTAGACTACTGAGATGTCCCCAGGGTCAGTCACTCTAGACTACTGAGATGTCCCCAGGGTCAGTCACTCTAGACTACTGAGATGTCCCCAGGGTCAGTCACTCTAGACTACTGAGATGTCCCCAGGGTCAGTCACTCTAGACTACTGAGATGTCCCCAGGGTAACTCTAGACTACTGAGATGCCCCAGGGTAAATCACTCTGACTACTGAGATGCCCCCAGGGTAAGTCACTCTGGACTACTGAGATGTCCCCAGGGTAAGTCACTCTGGACTACTGAGATGTCCCCAGGGTCAGTCACTCTAGACTACTGAGATGTCCCCAGGGTCAGTCACTCTAGACTACTGAGATGTCCCCAGGGTGAGTCACTCTAGACTACTGAGATGTCCCCAGGGTAAGTCACTCTAGACTACTGAGATGTCCCCAGGGTAAGTCACTCTAGACTACTGAGATGTCCCCAGGGTCAGTCACTTGTACTGAGATGTCCCCAGGGTCAGTCACTCTAGACTACTGAGATGTCCCCAGGGTGAGTCACTCTAGACTACTGAGATGTCCCCAGGGTCAGTCACTCTAGACTACTGAGATGTCCCCAGGGTCAGTCACTCTAGACTACTGAGATGTCCCCAGGGTAAGTCACTCTGGACTACTGAGATGTCCCCAGGGTAAGTCACTCTAGACTACTGAGATGTCCCCAGGGTCAGTCACTCTAGACTACTGAGATGTCCCCAGGGTCAGTCACTCTAGACTACTGAGATGTCCCCAGGGTCAGTCACTCTAGACTACTGAGATGCCCCCAGGGTAAGTCAGTCTAGACTACTGAGATGTCCCCAGGGTCAGTCACTCTAGACTACTGAGATGTCCCCAGGGTCAGTCACTCTAGACTACTGAGATGCCCCCAGGGTCAGTCACTCTAGACTACTGAGATGTCCCCAGGGTCAGTCACTCTAGACTACTGAGATGTCCCCAGGGTCAGTCACTCTAGACTACTGAGATGTCCCCAGGGTCAGTCACTCTAGACTACTGAGATGTCCCCAGGGTCAGTCACTCTAGACTACTGAGATGCCCCCAGGGTAAATCACTCTAGACTACTGAGATGCCCCCAGGGTAAGTCACTCTGGACTACTGAGATGTCCCCAGGGTAAGTCACTCTGGACTACTGAGATGTCCCCAGGGTAGTCACTCTGGACTACTGAGATGTCCCCAGGGTCAGTCACTCTAGACTACTGAGATGTCCCCAGGGTCAGTCACTCTAGACTACTAAGATGTCCCCAGGGTAAGTCACTCTAGACTACTGAGATGTCCCCAGGGTCAGTCACTCTAGACTACTGAGATGTCCCCAGGGTCAGTCACTCTAGACTACTGAGATGTCCCCAGGGTCAGTCACTCTAGACTACTGAGATGTCCCCAGGGTCAGTCACTCTAGACTACTGAGATGCCCCCAGGGTAAGTCAGTCTAGACCACTGAGATGCCCCCAGGGTCAGTCTCTCTAGACTACTGAGATGTCCCCAGGGTGAGTCACTCTAGACTACTGAGATGTCCCCAGGGTCAGTCACTCAAGACTACTGAGATGCCCCCAGGGTCAGTCTCTCTAGACTACTGAGATGCCCCCAGGGTCAGTCACTCTAGACTACTGAGATGTCCCCAGGGTCAGTCACTCTAGACTACTGAGATGTCCCCAGGGTCAGTCACTCTAGACTACTGAGATGCCCCCAGGGTAAATCACTCTAGACTACTGAGATGCCCCCAGGGTAAGTCACTCTGGACTACTGAGATGTCCCCAGGGTAAGTCACTCTGGACTACTGAGATGTCCCCAGGGTCAGTCACTCTAGACTACTGAGATGTCCCCAGGGTCAGTCACTCTAGACTACTGAGATGTCCCCAGGGTGAGTCACTCTAGACTACTGAGATGTCCCCAGGGTGAGTCACTCTAGACTACTGAGATGTCCCCAGGGTAAGTCACTCTAGACTACTGAGATGTCCCCAGGGTCAGTCACTCTAGACTACTGAGATGTCCCCAGGGTCAGTCACTCTAGACTACTGAGATGTCCCCAGGGTGAGTCACTCTAGACTACTGAGATGTCCCCAGGGTGAGTCACTCTAGACTACTGAGATGTCCCCAGGGTCAGTCACTCTAGACTACTGAGATGTCCCCAGGGTCAGTCACTCTAGACTACTGAGATGTCCCCAGGGTAAGTCACTCTGGACTACTGAGATGTCCCCAGGGTAAGTCACTCTAGACTACTGAGATGTCCCCAGGGTCAGTCACTCTAGACTACTGAGATGTCCCTGGGTCAGTCACTCTAGACTACTGAGATGTCCCCAGGGTCAGTCACTCTAGACTACTGAGATGCCCCAGGGTAAGTCAGTCTAGACTACTGAGATGTCCCCAGGGTCAGTCACTCTAGACTACTGAGATGTCCCCAGGGTCAGTCACTCTAGACTACTGAGATGTCCCCAGGGTCAGTCACTCTAGACTACTGAGATGCCCCCAGGGTCAGTCACTCTAGACTACTGAGATGTCCCCAGGGTCAGTCACTCTAGACTACTGAGATGTCCCCAGGGTCAGTCACTCTAGACTACTGAGATGTCCCCAGGGTCAGTCACTCTAGACTACTGAGATGCCCCCAGGGTAAATCACTCTAGACTACTGAGATGCCCCCAGGGTAAGTCACTCTGGACTACTGAGATGTCCCCAGGGTAAGTCACTCTGGACTACTGAGATGTCCCCAGGGTAAGTCACTCTGGACTACTGAGATGTCCCCAGGGTCAGTCACTCTAGACTACTGAGATGTCCCCAGGGTCAGTCACTCTAGACTACTAAGATGTCCCCAGGGTAAGTCACTCTAGACTACTGAGATGTCCCCAGGGTCAGTCACTCTAGACTACTGAGATGTCCCCAGGGTCAGTCACTCTAGACTACTGAGATGTCCCCAGGGTCAGTCACTCTAGACTACTGAGATGTCCCCAGGGTCAGTCACTCTAGACTACTGAGATGCCCCCAGGGTAAGTCAGTCTAGACCACTGAGATGCCCCCAGGGTCAGTCTCTCTAGACTACTGAGATGTCCCCAGGGTGAGTCACTCTAGACTACTGAGATGTCCCCAGGGTCAGTCACTCAAGACTACTGAGATGCCCCCAGGGTCAGTCTCTCTAGACTACTGAGATGCCCCCAGGGTCAGTCACTCTAGACTACTGAGATGTCCCCAGGGTCAGTCACTCTAGACTACTGAGATGTCCCCAGGGTAAGTCACTCTAGACTACTGAGATGTCCCCAGGGTGAGTCACTCTAGACTACTGAGATGTCCCCAGGGTCAGTCACTCTAGACTACTGAGATGTCCCCAGGGTAAGTCACTCTAGACTACTGAGATGTCCCCAGGGTGAGTCACTCTAGACTACTGAGATGTCCCCAGGGTCAGTCACTCTAGACTACTGAGATGTCCCCAGGGTCAGTCACTCTAGACTACTGAGATGTCCCCAGGGTCAGTCACTCTAGACTACTGAGATGTCCCCAGGGTCAGTCACTCTAGACAACTGAGATGTCCCCAGGGTGAGTCACTCTAGACTACTGAGATGTCCCCAGGGTCAGTCACTCTAGACTACTGAGATGTCCCCAGGGTCAGTCACTCTAGACTACAGATGTCCCCAGGGTAAGTCAGAGACTACTGAGATGTCCCCAGTGTAAGTCACTGTAGACTACTGAGATGCCCCCAGGGTAAGTCACTGTAGACTACTGAGATGCCCCCCAGGGTAAGTCAGTCTAGACTACTGAGATGTCCCCAGGGTAAGTGAGGGGCCCTTGATGGCATACCTATCTTGTGGACCTGCAGGTGTCGGTCGATCTCACCGAAGGTGGGACTCGTCCCCAGACAGCGCATAACTGTGATCAGGTCCTTGGCTTCAATCTTCCCCTTGCGCTTCTTGTCATACAAGGAGAAACATTCCTTGAACTCTACGGGGAGAGGAAAAACAGGCAAATAATGTACTGATGTGCTGGGTGAAAAGAAACTAAAAAACAAATCATGATAATCCATTCTAAAAACAGTGCATATTACAATGTTTCTCCTCTCCAAGGAGGCAATTCAAATCTTATTGTCTCACAAGTGTGGAGAAATAAGTCAATCATACTTTTA
Source organism: Oncorhynchus keta (assembly GCF_023373465.1). Lineage (NCBI taxonomy): Eukaryota > Metazoa > Chordata > Actinopteri > Salmoniformes > Salmonidae > Oncorhynchus > Oncorhynchus keta. The sequence continues at coordinate 86,678 of NW_026277059.1, read as the reverse complement.
ACCTCAATTGGGACCATTTTCTAAAATGCCCTTTTTAAAAAGCCATTGCTTTCAAAGTTTGTCGCAACATTTTACTCTACTGTTCAATATCAATTTATTGAAAAATAATGACATTATTTATGTCCCATGTGACCTCCCACACACCAAAAGAAAAGCTAGCAAACAATATAGCACACCTTACCGTTGATCTGAGTTCCTGACAGGAATTTAGCCTGAGGAAAAACACAATACACCATGAATTGGCCTGAACATTTACAGAAATGAGTAAACACAAAACAATTAAATTGTTTTTCTTACCATGTCTGTAGTCAGAGATCTCTCTTCCTGGAATGCAAATGGCTTACCTTACCTGTCTCCACACCCATCTGCCTGCCGGTTCAAAGTCCACCACAGAGTACATGTTATTTAATACCGGTTGCTGTGGAAACTGAGATAGTGGATCCAAGGTATCATATTATCCTCTCCCTTTCTCTTCTATCAAATACTTGTGATACTAATCACTACCTTATTACCTGATATGACAACCAGGATATGTTAAACTACACAGCGTGGCCATCAGCAGACAAGTCACAGTATATGAAAATAATAGTTTAATTACAAAAGTAAAATTATTCAGTAACATAAGTAACTTTGTCTATATTAAAAGTAGGCGTAAGTATGATTTATCTTGCTCAACTAATAGAACTCCCCCGTTTCAATCCAATACCATTTTATGTCTAGTGAAAGGACAGATGACAGGATAGTGATGACACTGAATAATATATACATTTCCTGAGGTAGCTGCAATATAAAACATTACCACTAGAGGACACTGTCTATCAATCCAGCCATGCTCTACCAACTTCATATAATAATTTGGTATGTGTATACCCCACTACATCTGGCGTGTACTCTGTATTTAACTCAGTTGGTAGAGCATGGTGCTTAGAGCATGGTCCTTGCAGTGCCAGGTTTGTGGGTTCGATTCCCACGGGGGACCAGTAAGAAAAAAAGGTAAAATGTATGCTCTCACTACTGTAAGTCGCTCTGGGTCAGAGCATCGGCTAAATGACTGAAATGTCAAATGTAAATCTGCTATAGGAGACATATGACCTACTTCATTATGGAGTAACCTTGATGATGATGTCTGTTATACAGTATATGCAAGTACAATTAAGCATGTCTTCAAAGTTCATAAACACAATATACACAAAGTGGAGTAAAAAACATTTATTGCTAAAAATATCTGATATTGAAATGTTCAAACAACTTACTTGAAGCAATACAATTATGTTCAAGTACACCCAACACTGACCTTTCTTTGAGTTCATTTTTTTTGTCTCATTTTAAATTAATACTGTAACATTGCATACTGTAAGATGGTCATACTGTAGACTTGTGGATGGGGTTGGGGGAGTGGTGGGGTGCAACTGTAGAAAAGAGGGGCCTGTCCCAGAATGCAGCACAACACTGTGCTCGATCCACACTCCATGTGGCGCTTGCTGATGATGTCATTTGGGAGCGGATAGACCATTTATCTGTAGCAGGAACGTTTCAGACCTGTCAATTCTACAGAAATGAAAGATATTGATGGAATCCATTCAGTCAGTATTAGTCCATTCCACAGGAGGCTGGTGATGGGAGGACGGCTCATAATAACTTTCCTTACTCCATGCAAACCTAACCTGGGTAACTAAATTGTTAACCCCAAACTAGCATCATCATACTGGCTCCCAGACTAACACAAACTAGCATTATCATACTGGCACCCAGGCTAACACAAACTAGCATCATCATACTGGCACCCAGGCTAACACAAACTAGCATCATCATACTGGCACCCAGGCTAACACAAACTAGTATCATCATACTGGCACCCAGGCTAACACAAACTAGTATCATCATACTGACACCCAGGCTAACACAAACTAGCATCATCATACTGGCACCCAGGCTAACACAAACTAGCATCATCATACTGGCACCCAGGCTAACACAAACTAGCATCATCATACTGGCACCCAGGCTAACACAAACTAGTATCATCATACTGACACCCAGGCTAACACAAACTAGCATCATCATACTGGCACCCAGGCTAACACAAACTAGTATCATCATACTGGCACCCAGGCTAACACAAACTAGTATCATCATACTGACACCCAGGCTAACACAAACTAGCATCATCATACTGACACCCAGGCTAACACAAACTAGCATCATCATACTGGCACCCAGGCTAACACAAACTAGGACACCCAGGCTAACACAAACTAGTATCATCATACTGGCACCCAGGCTAACACAAACTAGCATCATCATACTGGCACCCAGGCTAACACAAACTAGCATCATCATACTGGCACCCAGGCTAACACAAACTAGTATCATCATACTGACACCCAGGCTAACACAAACTAGCATCATCATACTGGCACCCAGGCTAACACAAACTAGTATCATCATACTGACACCCAGGCTAACACAAACTAGTATCATCATACTGACACCCAGGCTAACACAAACTAGCATCATCATACTGGCACCCAGGCTAACACAAACTAGTATCATCATACTGGCACCCAGGCTAACACAAACTAGTATCATCATACTGACACCCAGGCTAACACAAACTAGCATCATCATACTGACACCCAGGCTAACACAAACTAGCATCATCATACTGGCACCCAGGCTAACACAAACTAGTATCATCATACTGACATCCAGGCTAACACAAACTAGTATCATCATACTGGCTAACACAAACTAGCATCATCATACTGGCACCCAGGCTAACACAAACTAGCATCATCATACTGGCACCCAGGCTAACACAAACTAGTATCATCATACTGACACCCAGGCTAACACAAACTAGCATCATCATACTGGCACCCAGGCTAACACAAACTAGTATCATCATACTGACACCCAGGCTAACACAAACTAGTATCATCATACTGACACCCAGGCTAACACAAACTAGCATCATCATACTGGCACCCAGGCTAACACAAACTAGTATCATCATACTGGCACCCAGGCTAACACAAACTAGTATCATCATACTGACACCCAGGCTAACACAAACTAGCATCATCATACTGACACCCAGCATCATCATACTGCTAACACAAACTAGCATCATCATACTGGCACCCAGGCTAACACAAACTAGCATCATCATACTGACACCCAGGCTAACACAAACTAGCATCATCATACTGGCACCCAGGCTAACACAAACTAGTATCATCATACTGACACCCAGGCTAACACAAACTAGCATCATCATACTGACACCCAGGCTAACACAAACTAGCATCATCATACTGGCACCCAGGCTAACACAAACTAGCATCATCATCTGATAACACAAACTAGCATCATCATACTGGCACCCAGGCTAACACAAACTAGTATCATCATACTGACACCCAGGCTAACACAAACTAGTATCATCATACTGGCACCCAGGCTAACACAAACTAGCATCATCATACTGGCACCCAGGCTAACACAAACTAGCATCATCATACTGGCCACCCAGGCTAACACAAACTAGTATCATCATACTGACACCCAGGCTAACACAAACTAGCATCATCATACTGGGCAGGCCACAAACTAGTATCATCATACTGGCACCCAGGCTAACACAAACTAGCATCATCATACTGGCACCCAGGCTAACACAAACTAGTATCATCATACTGGCACAGGCCCAGGCTAACACAAACTAGTATCATCATACATAACACAAACTGCATCACCCACCCAGGCTAACACAAACTAGCATCATCATACTGGCACCCAGGCTAACACAAATTAATATCATCATACTGACACCCAGGCTAACACAAACTAGCATCATCATACTGGCACCCAGGCTAACACAAACTAGTATCATCATACTGACACCCAGGCTAACACCTAGTATCAGGCTAACACAAACTAGCATCATCATACTGGCACCCAGGCTAACACAAACTAGCATCATCATACTGGCACCCAGGCTAACACAAACTGTATCATCATACTGAGGCTAACACAAACTAGCATCATCATACTGGCACCCAGGCTAACACAAACTAGTATCATCATACTGGCACAGGCTAACACAAACTAGTATCATCATACTGACACCCAGGCTAACACAAACTAGCATCATCATACTGCACCCAGGCTAACACAAACTAGTATCATCACTGGCACCCAGGCTAACACAAACTAGTATCATCATACTGACATCATCATACTGACACCCAGGCTAACACAAACTAGTATCATCATACTGACACCCAGGCTAACACAAACTAGTATCATCATACTGACACCCAGGCTAACACAAACTAGTATCATACTGGACACTCACCTGTTGTCACTCCTATCAGTGGCTGTCCTTAACGTGTAATGTGTAGTAGGACCAGGGCTCGGGGACGTACAGGTGACCGGGGTATTTCTTACGCAGCACCGGGTCGCTCCACAGCCAGGCCACCCACACGGCCACCAGGAACATGGTGACAGAGAAGCTGGCGAACAGAAAGAGGCCATTGGCGTCTAGGACAGAGCCCTTGTGCCGCTGGTGGATCACCATGGCTACCATAGCTAGGAAGGTGAGGAGGAAGAGTTGGAAGATCTGACCCTCTGTGACCAAGTACCTGAGAGGGTGTGAGAGACGGGCAGAAGTGAGAGCTGCAGTCAAGATACTTTCACTTTCTAGAAGGAAATACTTAGAGTTGAGCCATGCTTCACACAGTGAAATGTCCCCGACTTCAGGTACTTTCAGTACGACATAAATCAGAGTACATTAATCACATAATGGAGTACATTTATCAATTAGAATTCAGCAAACCTCTATGACAGTGATCATCAACTAGATTCAGCCGCAGATGGTCAGAGGACGGGAACATAATTACAAATAATTTGTAGACTGCAAATTGATTGCAAGAAGCCCAAACAGATATTTCAAAAACTTGCTTAGATTTGTATACAATCACACATATATTGCTACAGATTTCCCAAATCACTTGGAGGTGAATTGCTGGTGTTTTTACAGTCTTATATGTCTAATAAAAATAAAACGTTTTTAAAAAGTTTTACAAATCTTTGCTCAGAAAACATTTCTCAAGTCAAAAGAAGGAAGTAATGAGGGGACTGACCAATAGTAGAGGGCACTGGGTCCGAGTAGCAGCCAACCAGACAGGGGCATCGTCTTCTCCTCTTTGACGTGAGTAAAGCAGCCAGTGAAGTAGAGGAAGAGGATTATGAAGAAAGGAATATACCTGGAGGAAGAGAGAAGGAGAGAACTCAGTTGAAAACTAGTTAATGTCAACTTATTACAAACTCATTGCAAATACTGAACAGTGGTCACTTTAAAAATGTTTCCATACTGTATATAGTGTATTCTAGTCAAGACTCATCCTATATAACTGCTGCTGTACACACCTTTTCTAGCCACATACTGTATATAGTGTATTCTAGTCAAGACTCATCCTATATAACTGCTGCTGTACACACCTTTTCTAGCCACATACTGTATATAGTGTATTCTAGTCAAGACTCATCCTATATAACTGCTGCTGTACACACCTTTTCAAGCCTTATACTGTATATAGTGTATTCTAGTCAAGACTCATCCTATATAACTGCTGCTGTACACACCTTTTCTAGCCACATACTGTATATAGTGTATTCTAGTCAAGACTCATCCTATATAACTGCTGCTGTACACACCTTTTCTAGCCTTATACTGTATATAGTGTATTCTAGTCAAGACTCATCCTATATAACTGCTGCTGTACACACCTTTTCTAGCCACATACTGTATATAGTGTATTCTAGTCAAGACTCATCCTATATAACTGCTGCTGTACACACCTTTTCTAGCCTTATACTGTATATAGTGTATTCTAGTCAAGACTCATCCTATATAACTGCTGCTGTACACACCTTTTCTAGCCACATACTGTATATAGTGTATTCTAGTCAAGACTCATCCTATATAACTGCTGCTGTACACACCTTTTCTAGCCTTATACTGTATATAGTGTATTCTAGTCAAGACTCATCCTATATAACTGCTGCTGTACACACCTTTTCTAGCCTTATACTGTATATAGTGTATTCTAGTCAAGACTCATCCTATATAACTGCTGCTGTACACACCTTTTCTAGCCACATACTGTATATAGTGTATTCTAGTCAAGACTCATCCTATATAACTGCTGCTGTACACACCTTTTCTAGCCTTATACTGTATATAGTGTATTCTAGTCAAGACTCATCCTATATAACTGCTGCTGTACACACCTTTTCTAGCCACATACTGTATATAGTGTATTCTAGTCAAGACTCATCCTATATAACTGCTGCTGTACACACCTTTTCTAGCTACATACTGTATATAGTGTATTCTAGTCAAGACTCATCCTATATAACTGCTGCTGTACACACCTTTTCTAGCCACATACTGTATATAGTGTATTCTAGTCAAGACTCATCCTATATAACTGCTGCTGTACACACCTTTTCTAGCTACATACTGTATATAGTGTATTCTAGTCAAGACTCATCCTATATAACTGCTGCTGTACACACCTTTTCTAGCCACATACTGTATATAGTGTATTCTAGTCAAGACTCATCCTATATAACTGCTGCTGTACACACCTTTTCTAGCTACATACTGTATATAGTGTATTCTAGTCAAGACTCATCCTATATAACTGCTGCTGTACACACCTTTTCTAGCTACATACTGTATATAGTGTATTCTAGTCAAGACTCATCCTATATAACTGCTGCTGTACACACCTTTTCTAGCTACATACTGTATATAGTGTATTCTAGTCAAGACTCATCCTATATAACTGCTGCTGTACACACCTTTTCTAGCTACATACTGTATATAGTGTATTCTAGTCAAGACTCATCCTATATAACTGCTGCTGTACACACCTTTTCTAGCTACATACTGTATATAGTGTATTCTAGTCAAGACTCATCCTATATAACTGCTGCTGTACACACCTTTTCTAGCCACATACTGTATATAGTGTATTCTAGTCAAGACTCATCCTATATAACTGCTGCTGTACACACCTTTTCTAGCTACATACTGTATATAGTGTATTCTAGTCAAGACTCATCCTATATAACTGCTGCTGTACACACCTTTTCTAGCCACATACTGTATATAGTGTATTCTAGTCAAGACTCATCCTATATAACTGCTGCTGTACACACCTTTTCTAGCCACATACTGTATATAGTGTATTCTAGTCAAGACTCATCCTATATAACTGCTGCTGTACACACCTTTTCTAGCTACATACTGTATATAGTGTATTCTAGTCAAGACTCATCCTATATAACTGCTGCTGTACACACCTTTTCTAGCCACATACTGTATATAGTGTATTCTAGTCAAGACTCATCCTATATAACTGCTGCTGTACACACCTTTTCTAGCTACATACTGTATATAGTGTATTCTAGTCAAGACTCATCCTATATAACTGCTGCTGTACACACCTTTTCTAGCTACATACTGTATATAGTGTATTCTAGTCAAGACTCATCCTATATAACTGCTGCTGTACACACCTTTTCTAGCCACATACTGTATATAGTGTATTCTAGTCAAGACTCATCCTATATAACTGCTGCTGTACACACCTTTTCTAGCCACATACTGTATATAGTGTATTCTAGTCAAGACTCATCCTATATAACTGCTGCTGTACACACCTTTTCTAGCCACATACTGTCCATAATGTCATTGTCTATCCATACCATTATATACATACATATTTATATTCCGGACTCTGATATTGCTTGTTCTAATATTTCTTAATACCTTTATTGACATTTTTTGGACTTGCATTTGCTTATTGTTTTGTTCGGTATTACTGCACTGAACATAAGCTTTTCGCTTAACATTTACATTTAAGTCATTTAGCAGACGCTCTTATCCAGAGCGAACCCGCAATAACATCTGAAACGTATGTGTACCCGAACAATAACATTTGAATTTTTAGATATACAGACCAATATATAAATCAACTCAATTTGAAAAACAGTCCTTGTTCAACCATTTTAAAACGTTTTTCATCTAAATTGTATTATCAACCAATAGCATGTTATGACAGTAAGCAGAAGAGAATATTCCATTAAAAGTGATGACCACATACCACATCAAATGTCCCAGTTGTTCATCATAAAAATAAAGAAGCTCAAACGAATCAATCTAAAATAAATCAAATAAGAAACATGTTCAAACAATATCAACAGCATTTTTGTTGTTGGTTGATATGAAACAGCATACATTTGAGCTCTATCAGGCACCATGTGTTCATTCATCCTGGTTAACCCAGAACTAGAATCTTCAGAATTTGGTCATATTTTATCGGAAGGAGTTGGGTGAAAAGCAGAAGACGTTTCCATCCCGTATGGACTAACAAAGTATATCTTCTCTAATAAAAAGGTGTAGCCTACCAGTGTAGCAGGTTTGAGGTCTTTGATGATGGGGTTCTCTCTGACAGACAGGTGGAGCTGGTAGCCACTCAGCAGCAGACGATGGTTGATGGAGTCGCCCACCAGGTGGATGCTGGCGCCCATCACTAAGGTGATGATGCTCAGGTACACGGCGGAGCGAGGCAGGGCCCTGGGACTCCTCTCAATCAGCTGCTCAGAGAGGGACGAGAGCACACACACATTAACAGGCATGTAAACACACACACACACACACACACACACACACACATTAACAGGCATGTAAACACACACACACACATTAACAGGCATGTAAACACACACACACACACACATTAACAGGCATGTAAACACACACACACATTAACAGGCATGTAAACACACACACACACACACTAACAGGCATGTAAACACACACACACACACACACACTAACAGGCATGTAAACACACACACACACTAACAGGCATGTAAACACACACACACACTAACAGGCATGTAAACACACACACTAACAGGCATGTAAACACACACACACTAACAGGCATGTAAACACACACACACTAACAGGCATGTAAACACACACACACACATTAACAGACATGTAAACACACACACACACACACACACACACACACACACACACACACACACACACACACACACACACACACACACACACACTAGCAGGCATGTAAACACACACAGTAGCAGGCATGTAAACACACACGCGCACACACACACACACATTAACAGGCATGGAAACGCACAGTAGCAGGCATGTAAACACACACAGTAGCAGGCATGTAAATACACACGCACACACAGTAACAGGCATGTTAACACACACACACACATTAACAGACATGTAAACACACACACACACATTAACAGACATGTAAACACACACACACACATTAACAGACATGTAACACACACACATTAACAGACATGTAAACACACACACACACATTAACAGACATGTAAACACACACACACACACATTAACAGACATGTAAACACACACACACACACATTAACAGACATGTAAACACACACACACACATTAACAGACATGTAAACACACACACACACATTAACAGACATGTAAACACACACACACACATTAACATACATGTAAACACACACACACACATTAACAGACATGTAAACACACACACACACAGACATGTAAACACACACACACACACATTAACAGACATGTAAACACACACACACACACATTAACAGACATGTAAACACACACACACACACACACACACACACACACACACACACACACAGTAACAGGCATGTTAACACACACACACATTAACACACACACACACACACATGAACAGGCAAGTAAACACACACAGTCAGTGTGCATGCACACACATGCACTTAGTATAGCATGTGAGCATCACAAATTAATCGGATTAATTCATTCCACATTGAAAAGCGATTATTTTGGACACATTTCATTGTCACTGTAGCTTATAGGGCAACTGCAATTGTGAACAAACGGTATCAACCAGCCTTACAGTTTGTGTTTGGTGGTTCCAGACAGTCACCCACCTTGAGCAGTAGGAATGGCGTGATGACATTGTAGGCCATGTGAAAGTAGTCTCCAGCACTGGGCTTGTTCAGGGGGAACCACTCCAGAGGGAGAATGATCTGAATTAAATCATGGATACAACACAGGGTTGCATTCATAGCATAGACTTCAATGCTGCTATAACTAGGCTATTTGTTTGTTACACTTTGATATTTACCCAAATATAGTATTGTAGCAGGGTAGTTCCACGCCAGAAAGCCCTGAAATATTTTAGGTATCACAGATTTTTATGGCAATTCTCACATAGACACTTAATTTGAAGGAAGTATGATATAGACATGCTTTTTACATTTGCATCACAATGTTTTGTTTCTTTGAAAGTCATGTTGAAAGTGCCTCCTGTAAGAACCTATGATCCATTAACAGTACGTGATACAGACATCTCAGTGCCATTGACACCTCTAGCACTGAGATGCAGAGCCTTAGACCGCTGCCCCACTCAGGAGACCAATTGCCAGAACAACCTGAGATACCCAAATTTTTTCAAGCTGTCCTGGTATGGAATCTCTCAGCAGGTTGTCCATACCATTACAAATGGGCCCTCCAGTCCTTGAGGGCCTGATTGGTGGCACAGTTTTGCCCCAGACCCAGCTAACACACCTGACTCCAATAATCAACTGATCATGATCTTCAGTTTAGAATGAGATTTGATGAATCAGCTGTGTTTGCTCGGGATGGAGAAAGGAGTGACACCAATCAGGCCCTGGAGGACTGGAGTTGCCCAGGCCTGCCTCCCAGGCCTGCCTCCCAGGCCTGCCTCCCAGGCCTGCCTCCCAGGCCTGCCTCCCAGGCCTGCCTCCCAGGCCTGCCTTCGTGTGCCTTAAATATGGAATATGCCTTGAACATTCATTTATTCAACATAAAACATTAATATCTCAATGTACCTTTTTTGATGTAGCATATTTTTAGACATTGTTTGGAACAGTATACTCTTAAAACAGGTCATATTTCTACAGTGGCTCTCTGGTACTTTAGAAGATATGACCCATTTATAAAAGACATTCAATAAATCATAGTCCTCATTGAGGATTGCACATTCAGCAAATCGCCAGCAGAGGGAGTTCTATTTGAATCCATTTTCCCATTCACTGTGTTGGTGGTGGTAATAAAATGCATCATAACTTCAAAATGAGCAGACAACCAACTCTGGAAATGTGATGTACTTATAGAGTATATTATTACAACCAATGTCTTTCAATGAGGAAAATCAAAAAGGGTACTTATGAGTTTTATGTTGAATAAATTAATGTGACAAATTGAATTTCAGAACTTAAACATACTCCGTATTAGTGATAGGGGCTATAAAAAATATCACAATATTATTGTGGGCAATATATCAATACTTTGATTACAAGTATAGATTTTAAAAAATGTAAAAATCTAATTCACCAAAACTCATCCTATAGCTTGTTCTCCATCTTTTTAAATAGTGAGCCAACATGTTTTCAGCACTTATTTCCATGACTGATAAAAACTCATTTTCCCATGTTCTCTCTTATCTCTCCACAGCAGACATAGTGTATCAAATAGCAGAATCATGAGAATCGTAATACATATCGTATCGGCACCTAAGCATGGTGATGATAACGTATTGTGAGGTCCCTGGTAATTCCCTTCTCCACACACTACATGTTTTTATTTAACCTTTAGTTAACTAAGCAACTCAGTTAAGAACAAAATCTTATTTACAATGACGGCCTACCCCGGCCAAACCCTCCCCTAACCCGGACGACGCTGGGCCAATTGTGCACCGCCCTATGGGACTCCCAATCACGGCCGATTGTGATACAGCCTGGAATCAAACCAGGGTCTGTAATGACACCTCTAGCACTGAGATGCAGCGCCTTAGACCACTGCGCCACTCGGGAGCCCAAATGCCAGAACAACCTGAGATATGCAACATTTTTTCAAGCTGTCCTGGTATGGAATCTCTCAGCAGGTTGTCCATACCATTACAATGGGCCTTCCAAAGTCCAGTATCCAGTTTTGTACTGTGAGATAGAACCACAGGTCAAAGTGGAACTGTGGCCTCTTCATTGATGACCCTTTTGGCTTGGACTCTGGTTGGCTTTAGAGAAAGACACATTATGAAGTATGAATTCCAACTCCAAAACAACATTATACAGAATGACAATGTATGAAGAAGACATTAGCCAATATGTAGGAACACAACAGTGCTGTGGTAGGCCTACACCTATATAAATACACATGAATAACATTGTCATTATCTTTCTGTTCATGTAGCCTACTGTATTATTCATCACTATTATTGTGTTGTTGGCCTTGATCTACCTCCGAGGTTAACACCAGTGGGGGAAATAGGACGAGGTCATGTAAATAAATAAGATGCATGTTATTCAGTGGGCTGTTTGCCAGTCTATACACAGTCCAATGCATTCCTTGTACAGGCCCCATGTGTTCCTAACTCTCTGCAAATAATGGGCAATATAAAAGCCAATATACACTGTATTGTATAGCTGTGCTTGACAACCTTCACAGCCGACAACTGGCTGACAACTTCCCTGTCCTTGGTCACATGACACTGACCATGAGCACATTACAAGGCAAGAAGAACTTCAGCCAGCAAGCACAGGCAATAACTAACCTAGTTTAGAATATAAGGGGCAGTTTTGAGTGGCAGACTGATATGCCTTTACAGTATATTTCTACTGACACTGTCTGACAGTAGCCTAGCGGACTAAACTCCACGGTGCAGGAAGTTTCTGATAGACTTCAACAGAGTGAACCCGAGACCAGGCTTTGTGGAATCTAGCTCTGACTAAATCAATTCGCCTTAGGTCAATACTAACATGAATTTAAATTATGAAACGCTCACCTTGTACACATGTTTAAAAGCACCCGAAGCTTTTGGGACAAATAAAACCACTCGTGGGCCAAGTCGCCAGTTGGAGAACCCTGTCTTACAGCAACAGCAATGAACAAACAGGCGGTGGTTGTATTTGAATGAACTATTATTGAAACGGTAACGTGATAACAATAGCCTAACAGTCCGCTAACAGTAGCCTAGTCTTTATTGAAACGGTAACGTGATAACAATAGCCTAACAGTCCGCTAACAGTAGCCTAGTCTTTATTGAAACGGTAACGTGATAACAATAGCCTAACAGTCCGCTAACAGCAGCCTAGTCTTTATTGTTTACGTTTCGTTGATAGACAAATGCCTGAGACACTTCGGTTCATCAGGGCGACTATTCGACATGCACGGTGCCTGGCCCGCTAGATGGGAACATTAAATACTTGCCGATGATATAAACACGTTAATCACAAATAAACTGTTCAAACCTGGGGTTTGTTGACAACCGAGGTGCATTGCTTTGACGTTTCCGTGCCGCAGCTTGCATTCTCTTCCCGATGTCCTCCAATCCTGCAACGAAAATTCGCCACTTATTTTTCTTCTTTGGTGTGTTTTTTTGGCGGTTGGCATCCAACCTTATGGTGCATTACCGCCACCTACTGTACTGGAGTGTAGGCCAAAGACATACTATTGTAAATCCTACCTGCCATGTCCCGTTTTCCTTTAAAAAGAAGATAACAAAATATTTGGCACTGTATCTGTATCTAATGACGTTCGACTCAATGTCCTCTTTAAACTCATTTCCTGTATACCCTTCTCCCTCAAACTGGATGTCAGTCTCTCTCTTTCCCTCTGATACTACCCACACTGTGTCAGTACATGCCCCACGGTCTCTATTTCCTGGCAATATTCACACTCTCCTGTTGGCTGCTTTCCTATCCCATTTAGAGTCTTATTCAACCAGCTGTGTTCAAGCCTTCGTCTTGTAAAAATAGCATCCTCTGGGCCCGGTGATGGGCCCCGATCGGCAGAGCTGTGGGCCCCCTATGTAATTTGAATACTGCCCCACCATGCCAAAGCATTGTTGACGCGGGTCCATCACGCTTACAATTTGACAGGCTATATGATAAATGATCCCACTGATGGTTTCACCAACAAAATGTTTTTTTTTGCCACTACAAAAGCATGATATTTTAGTGTATTGATGACAATAAATCAAATTAATTAGCTAAATAAATCATACTATTCAATAGTTTCAATATCATGTTAAGATAATGAAATGCATTCTGGGATTCATTGTGCAAATACTCTCCAAAGCGTTGTTGTTTCTGTCATTGTTTTAAGCAATAGTTGAGCTAGCTATCAAAAATAAAGAGAGAAAGTCGAGAATAGAAAATTACGGATGAAAAAAATCAGCAATGCAATCAACAGAAAAGTGGAGCCCAAAAGAAGAAGGCCAAAAATGAGAACGCAAAGGAGATATCAAAATTAGTTAAATTAGATTCCTTTTTCAAATACAGTTCAAGTTCAGCCATTGCTAGCAGAAGCAATGTAGTGGGACCAGAAAAGGACGTAGGTTTGTCATCACCAGCAACAGATTTCAGCGGGTCAAGTGAGCCAAGGCCAAGCTGTTCCATCGTGCCAGAAGAAGCAACTTTGACAGAAGAGGATACAGGTTGTCAGGTATCGGCGGTAACGATCCTGAGCACAAGCCATGCCGGACATGCTATCCCCGGGCCGGGCGAGGAGGAAGAGGAGCAGGGCGAGGCTAGAATCGTGGCGGTTGAGGAAACAGATGGAAGTGGGACAGACGGCCTTTTAAAATTTCTGGTGACAGTTGTTGGAGCGCATAGTTAATGTAACTCTCACACTTGCATCATGTAATTTGGCGTTCAGATGGCACCGTGAACAGCTAGGGCAGGCCAACAGTGGGAATTTTCTCAGTATAACTGAACTGCTGTCATTTTACGACCCAGTTCTGAAATACATTTTAGAACGCTCAGCGGGATCCGTTAACTATCTCAGTCATTATCCAAAATGAGCTGATTTATATCTGAGTCTAGCAAGTGAAGTGTGACATTCAGGGAGAGATGCAGGAAGCCCATTTTTATTTTTATTATTATGGACACCGGATGTATCCAAAGTAGACCAGAAGTCAAGTTTATCGCTATGTGAGCGTGATAAGGGATGCAAATAATGTCACCAGAGATCTGACCATCACAGAGTCGTTTCGGGATTTCTGGAGACTGCTGACACATCAGCAGCTGAGCTTCAACATAAAATCCTGGGCAGCAAAGAGGATAATGGGCTGGATATTTGAAAATGTCGTGGGCAGGGGTATGATGGAGCGGCTAACATGAGCGGGGTCTAGTCGGGGTGCAGGCCAGAATATCTGAAAAGAGAAGCTTGCTGTTTATGTGCATTGTGCAGCGTACAATCTTAACCTGGCTCTCAACCTGGCTCTCAATCTTAACCTGGCTCTCTCAAAAATGTGCCAGAGATTAAACAGTTTTATGATACTGCTCTACACCTTGTTCGGGCATAAAGAGATGGTCAATGTTGAGTGGTATGTTTGATTTGGCATCAGCAAAAGAAAATGTAACTCTAAAAGGACTGTGTCCCCCCCCGCTGGTCATCTAGATATGAGTCCCTTGCCACCCAGAGATACTGATATGTGGACATAATGAAGGCCCTCACCAACATTGTGCTTTTAAGTGACAAGAAGGATGAGAGGGATGATGCAGCACTGAAAAAGAAAACAGAAAAATGTAATTTTATTTTTTTTGTTGTTCTGCAGACTAAGGTTTTAGCAAATGTGAATGTCATCTCCAAAATGCTACAGGCCAAAGACGCAGACCTGCACAGAGCAGTCAGCCTACTCAAGGACATTATAGAGGTCCGGTTTCCCACAGGATTTTGAGAAGGCCAAAGTCACTGCAAAGACCCTTGTCGACAAATGGGGAGCTCAGAACGCATTTGAGACACTCGGAGAAGGAAGGTGAGGCGTCATTTTGATGAGCTATGTGAGGATGAGCGACTGTCTGATGGTGAGAGTAGTTTTAGAGTCAACTTCTTTAATGCAAATGTTGACATCGTTATCCACCAGCTGTCAAACAGATTTAAAAGTCTGTTTGACTCCATCCATCCCACAATATTAACACACAGCCTTACCAACAAAATTATTTTAATTTGAAGGGAAATATGGGTGGTGGTAGGGGCCCGTAATTGTTTTTGGCACCTGGGCCCGTCATCATTAAGCTACGCTACTGTTCCACATCATATAAAAGGGCTTCTCCACATCAACAGAGACAGCCACAACAGTCTTCTTGTTCACCTGAGCCTTCCTGACCTCTGCTTCAAAGCCGAGCACTGGGTCCATAGTTCCCCTTCAGGAACTCACTCTGATGTGGCGATACTAACCCCATGCTCTCCAGGAAGTACGTTAGCCCCTCTGCAATCATACATTCCCATAATCTATTGGTCGATAACTTGATGGCTTCTTTGGGTCCTTCCCAGGTGTACCTGTGGATGTATTTCAAGGCCTACCTTCAAACTCAGTGACTCTTGACATCATGGGAAAATCAAAAGAAATCAGCCAAGACCTCAGAAAGACATTGTAGACCTCCACAAGTCTGGTTCATCCTTGGGAGCAATTTCCAAACGCCTGAAGGTACCACGTTCATCTGTACAAACAATAGTACGCAAATATAAACACCATGGGACCATGCATACACATCACGGACTAACTGAAATGGTCCACCCACAGAGACAGCGTGGTGAAGAAGGCACAGCAGCGCCTCTTCAACCTCAGGAGGCTGAAGAAATTCAGCTTGTCATCAGAAACACATACAAACTTTTACAGATGCACATCGAGAGCATCCTGTCGGGCTGCATCACCGCCTGGTATGGCAACTGCTCTGCCCATAACCATAAGGCTCTCTAGAGGGTAGTGAGGTCTGCACAAAGGATCACCGGGGGCAAACTGCCTGCCCTCCAGGACACCTACAGCACCCGATGTCATAGAAAGGCCAAAAAATCATCAAGGACAACAACCACCCGAGCCACTGTCTGTTCACCCCACTATCATCCAGGAGGCGATGTCAGTACAGGGGCATCAAAGCGGGGACAGAGAGACTGAAAAACAGCTTCTATCTCAAGGCCATCAGACTGTTAAACAGCCATCACTAACATTGAGTGGCTGCTGCCAAAATACTGACTCAACTCTAGCCACTTTAATAATGGAAAAATTGATGTAATAAATGTATCTCTAGCCACTTTAAACAATGCCACTTTATATAATGTTTACATACCCTACATTACTCATCTCATATGTATATACTGTAATCAATACCATCTACTGCATCTTGCCTATGCTGTTCGGCCATCGCTCATTCATATATTTTTATGTACATATTCTTATTGATTCCTTTACACTTGTGTGTATAAGGTAGTAGTTGTGAAATTGTTAGTTAGATTACTTGTTGGTTATCACTGCATGGTCGGAACTAGAAGCACAAGCATTTCGCTACACTCGCATTAACATCTGCTAACCATGTGTATGTGACAAATAAAATTTGATTTGATTTGCCGACGTCATACCGCTCAGGAAGGAGACGCATTCTGTCTCCTAGAGATGAACGTACTTTGGTGCGAAAAGGGCAAATCAATCCCAGAGCAACAGCAAAGGACCTTGTGAAGATGCTGGAGGAAACAGGTACAAAAGTATCTCTGTCCACAGTAAAACGAGTCCTATATTGACATAACCTGAAAGGCCGCTCAACAAGAAAGACTCCACTGCTTCCAAACCACCATAAAAAAGCCAGACCACGGTTTGCAACTGCACATGGGAACAAAGATCGTACTTTTTGGAAAAATGTCCTCTGATCTGATGAAACAAAAATAGAACTGTTTGGCCATAATGACCATTGTTATGTTTGGAGGCTTGCAAGCCGAAGAACACCATCCCAACCGTGAAGCACGGGAGTGGCAGCATCATGTTGTGGGGGTGCTTTACTGCAGGAGGGACTGGTGCGCTTCACAAAATAGATGGCATCCTGAGGATGGAAAATTATGTGGATATATTGAAGCAACATCTCAAGACATCAGTCAGGAAGTTAAAGCTTGGTCGCAAATGAGTCTTCCTGTCACCCCCTGACCTGAGAGAGCCTTTTTATGGCCTTATTTTGGTTTGGTCAGGGTGTGATTTGGGTGGGCATTCTATGTTTTGTTTTCTATGTTTCTTTATTTCTGTGTTTTGGCCGGGTATGTTTCTCAATCAGGGACAGCTGTCTATCGTTGTCTCTGATTGGGAATCATACTTAGGTAGCCCTTTTCCCCTCCTTTCAGTGTGGGTAGTTATCTTTGTTAGTGGCACTTAGCCCTGTAAGTGGCACAGGTGTTGCATTGTTTTGTTGGTGACATTTTAAATGAAAGGAAAATGTACGCTCACCACACACTCTTCTTTCAACGGCCGTGACACTTCCAAATGGACAATGACCCCAAGCAGACTTCCAAAGTTGTGGCAAATGGCTTAAGGACAACAAAGTCAAGGTATTGGAGTGGCCATCACAAAGCCCTGACCTTAATCCTATAGAAAATGTGTGAGCAGAACTGAAAAAGCTTGTGCGAGCATTGAGGCCTACAAACCTGACTCAGTTACACCAGCTCTGTCAGGAGGAATGGGCCAAAATTTGCCCAATTTATTGTGGGAAGCTTGTGGAAGGCTACCCAAAACATTTTCCCGAAGTTAAACAATGCTACCAAATACTAATTGAGTGTATGTAGACTTCTGACCCACTGGGAATGTGATGAAATAAATAAAACCGTTGTAACGGCGTTCTTCGTTTGTGGAAAGAGAGTCGGACCGAAATGCAGCGTAGTGTTTACTCATGACTTTAATAGAAAAAGTGACACATGAAATAACGATACAAAATACAAAACAACAAACGGAACGTGAAACCTAATTACAGCCTATCTGGTGAAACTACACAGAGACAGGAACAATCACCCACAAAATAGACAGCGAAACCAGGCTACCTAAATACGGTTCCCAATCAGAGACAACGAGAATCACCTGACTCTGATTGAGAACCGCCTCAGGCAGCCAAGGCCATACAACACCCCTACTCAGCCGCATTCCCAATAATACAAAAACCCCAATACGAAATACAACAACATAAACCCATGTCACACCCTGGCCTGACCAAAAATATAACGAAAACACAAAATACAATGACCAAGGCGTGACAACCGTAAATAAATAATTCTCTACTATTATTCTGACATTTCACATTCATAATTAAAATAAAATGGCGATCCTAACTGACCTAAAACAGGGAATTATTTTACTAGGATTAAATGTTAGGAATTGTGAAAAACTGAGTTTTTAAATGTATTTGCATAAGGTGAATGTAAACTTCAGACTTCAACTGTATATATATTCCCTTTCCTTCAGTCATTTGAAACCTCAAATCCCCTTTTCAGGCTCTAGGGCCTGAGAGAGTGGGACTGCACGAGTCAGTAATATGTAGCTCCTCAGATGTTAAATCTTTCAAATCCAGGATTAGCTCAGCTGCAGACACAATGTCAATCTTTCTGGACTTTTTTTCAACTTGCGCAGTGCCGTTTACCACTATTGTTATAAAAGCGACAACATCTCTCACAACCCCATCTTTAAATCAAGCCACTCCTAGTTTGGGAAACAATGCCTTAGACAGTGGATATAATATAGGTGAGGTGATATACTGTGTGTTTGTAATACATATCCATTTGTTGTGTATAGAAATGATAAAGTGATCAATATATTTTGTGTACAAATAATGTTTAAAAAGGAAGAAAGCAAAATTGAAGCGATATCGAGAATTCCTCTTCATGTAACATTCAGTGGATTGATTCTTCATATACAGCTTGACTTCCAACTGCTCCAGTCTCTTCCTGTATCCTCAGTGGATTGATTCTTCATATACAGTTTGACTTCCAACTGCTTCAGTCTCTTCCTGTATCCTCAGTGGATTGATTCTTCATATACAGCTTGACTTCCAACTGCTCCAGTCTCTTCCTGTATCCTCAGTAGATTGATTCTTCATATACAGCTTGACTTCCAACTGCTTCAGTCTCTTCCTGTATCCTCAGTAGATTGATTCTTCATATACAGCTTGACTTCCAACTGCTCCAGTCTCTTCCTGTATCCTCAGTGGATTGATTCTTCATATACAGTTTGACTTCCAACTGCTTCAGTCTCTTCCTGTATCCTCAGTGGATTGATTCTTCATATACAGTTTGACTTCCAACTGCTCCAGTCTCTTCCTGTATCCTCAGTGGATTGATTCTTCATATACAGTTTGACTTCCAACTGCTTCAGTCTCTTCCTGTATCCTCAGTGGATTGATTCTTCATATACAGTGTGTGACTTCCAACTGCTCCAGTCTCTTCCTGTATCCTCAGTGGATTGATTCTTCATATACAGTTTGACTTCCAACTGCTCCAGTCTCTTCCTGTATCCTCAGTGGATTGATTCTTCATATACAGCTTGACTTCCAACTGCTTCAGCTTCTTCCTGCTCCTCAGTGGATTGATTCTTCATATACAGTTTGACTTCCAACTGCTCCAGTCTCTTCCTGTATCCTCAGTGGATTGATTCTTCATATACAGTTTGACTTCCAACTGCTCCAGTCTCTTCCTGTATCCTCAGTGGATTGATTCTTCATATACAGTTTGTGACTTCCAACTGCTCCAGTCTCTTCCTGTATCCTCAGTGGATTGATTCTTCATATACAGTTTGACTTCCAACTGCTCCAGTCTCTTCCTGCTCCTCAGTGGATTGATTCTTCATATACAGTTTGACTTCCAACTGCTCCAGTCTCTTCCTGCTCCTCAGTGGATTGATTCTTCATATACAGCTTGACTTCCAACTGCTCCAGTCTCTTCCTGTATCCTCAGTGGATTGATTCTTCATATACAGCTTGACTTCCAACTGCTCCAGTCTCTTCCTGTATCCTCAGTGGATTGATTCTTCATATACAGTTTGACTTCCAACTGCTCCAGTCTCTTCCTGTATCCTCAGTGGATTGATTCTTCATATACAGCTTGACTTCCAACTGCTCCAGTCTCTTCCTGTATCCTCAGTGGATTGATTCTTCATGTACAGTTTGTGACTTCCAACTGCTCCAGTCTCTTCCTGTATCCTCAGTGGATTGATTCTTCATATACAGTTTGACTTCCAACTGCTTCAGTCTCTTCCTGTATCCTCAGTGGATTGATTCTTCATATACAGTTTGACTTCCAACTGCTCCAGTCTCTTCCTGTATCCTCAGTGGATTGATTCTTCATATACAGTTTGACTTCCAACTGCTTCAGTCTCTTCCTGTATCCTCAGTGGATTGATTCTTCATATACAGTTTGACTTCCAACTGCTCCAGTCTCTTCCTGTATCCTCAGTGGATTGATTCTTCATATACAGTTTGACTTCCAACTGCTTCAGTCTCTTCCTGTATCCTCAGTGGATTAATTCTTCATATACAGTTTGACTTCCAACTGCTTCAGTTTCTTCCTGCTCCTCAGTAGCGTTGGTAAATCAGCTAACAAAAGCAAGGACTACGTGTTTAGTACTGTGTACTTGTCCTATAGTCAATGTAATACTACCAGAGGTACCACTAACTCTGTCTGTCCCTCATTGCAGTATATATGGAGCTCTTGTTCAGCTACCAGTTTATTCATCCGTGCTGACAATGTGAAGAACAGTTCATTGCCCCTTCAGCATTGTTTGTATCTTGTCAGGACTTCACCTCTATCCCTCTATCCAACACCAAGAAGCCATAGTGGTTCACTTCAGTTGTTCACCTCTTCTCCCAAGCCCACCCCCACCACAGTGTCCAGTTTAATCATAGTAATATAATACAAATATATGCCATTTAGCAGACGCTCTTATCCAAAGTGACTTACATTCATGCTTGTATACATTTAATGTGTGGGTGGCCCTGTGAATTAAATCCACAATCCTGGCATTACAGGCACCAAGCTCCACCAACTGAACCATCCAGTTCCTACATCCCATATACATTGTCATTAGCATGTGGCTAATGGCTAGTACTAGTGGTACTGGCAGCCCTTGGCTATTGGATGTGACGGTGTCTTCTCAGTGTGTTCTCCCCGGGTGGCTGACCAGAGCAGAGGCAGACTAAAGAGGAAGATGATGCCAAGGCTGAGGGTGACACTCAGCAGTGCCGCCCCCAGTGTGTTGGTGAAGGTGATGGGCAGAGAGTACGTCAGGAGCCACGGGCGTCGCGTCACCATGTCCTGCTCAATGGCCTCCATCTGGAAATGAGTGCCGATTATGCCGAACATGTGGAACAGTTGGTGGCTGTGACCTGCAGAGGGTGCAAAAGGACTGTGGTTAAATACCTACAGTAGTATTGGTACAGGAGAGGTACGAAGCAGAACTCAACGAGGAGAACTGTAACTGGCCAGCAATAGAGGAACTGGCCTCCACAGCATAAAGGGGAAACAGGAAGGCACAGTGAGACCCAGAGGCAGTGATATAAAGACTACTATGTTGTTATAATGCTACATATGTCATACCACTAATGTCAAGCCAGTGTTGATCAGTATCCACTGTATTACCGCAAGTCTTGCGCAATACAGTGACAAATCATTCTGAAATGAATCAAACAAGCGGCCTTTCCAGATAGACCATGCACTTTGACCTATGTAGTCGAAGCTGCCGGGGGCCAGGCGCTCTGGTAGGTGTGTGGCGAAGAGTAATGCGGTCAGGAAGGCCAGGGCGATGTGGGTGTGGTGGAGGGGGTTGGTGTTGTTGTCAGTGCAGCCCTCACCCACACAGAGGAAGAGCTGTCAAAACACCGTAGAATGTATTAGCCTCGAGTCACATGAAAGGCTTCTATAGGCTCTTGTCACACTTGGCTGTTGAACCAGAATAGAAATGTATGTACAGGATTTAAGAACTGTTCAGAAGCAGAGTTCAAGTATACTTCAATGCACACCTGCATTCCAGTGAACGGGCACACAGCGATAATTATACCATTGACAACCGAGAGAGCAGAGCCTGTTAAGACTCATTGTACCTCAGGCACAATAATCAACATCTCAGACAATACTAGCTTCAGCTCATTTCAAATCAAATCAAATGTTATTTGTCACACGCGCCAAATAAATATTACCTTACAGTGAAATGCTTACTTACAAGCCCTTAATTAACCAACAATGCAGTTTTAAGAAAATACCCCCCAAAAAAGTCAGAGATAAGAATAATAAATAATTAAAGAGCAGCAGTAAATAACAATAGTAGGACTATATACAGGGGCTACCAGAAGAGAGTCAATGTCAATGTGCGGGGGCACAAGTGTTGAAGTAATTGAGGTAATTTGCATATGTAGGTAGGGTGGCTGCAGTCTTTGACAATTTAGGGCCTTCCTCTGACACCACCTGGTATAGAGGTCCTGGATGGCAGGAAGCTTGCCCCCAGTGATGTGCTGGGCCGTGTGCACTACCCTCTGTCGTGCCTTGCAGTCGAAGGCCGAGCAGTTGCCATACCAGGCAGTGATGCAACCTGTCAGGATGCTCTCGATGGTGCAGCTGTAAAACCTTTTGAGGATCTGAGGACCCATGCCAAATATTTTCAGTCTCCTGAGTGGGAATAGGTATTGTTGTGCCCTCTTCGCAACTGTCTTGGTGTGCTTGGACCGTGTTAGTTTGTTGGTGATGTGGATGCTAAGGAACTTGAAGCTCTCAACCTGCTCCACTACAGCCCCATCGATGTGAATGGGGGCTGCTCGGTTCTCCTTTTCCTGTAGTCCACAAACATCTTCTTTGTCTTGATCATGTTGCGGGAGAGGTGGTTGTCCTTGCACCAAACGGTCAGGTCTCTGACCTCCTCTCTATAGGCTCATCGTTGCCTCATCGTTGTCGTTGTCGGTGATCAGGCCTACCACTGTTGTGTCATCAGCAAACTTAATGATGGTGTTGGAGTCATGACTGGCCGTGCAGTCATGAGTGCACAGGGAGTACAGGAGGGGCCTGAGCATCCACCCCTGAGGGGCCCCCATGTTGAGGATCAGCGTGGCGGATGTGTTTTTACCTACCCTTACCACCTGGGTGCGACCCATCAGGATATCCAGGCACCAGTTGCAGAGGGAGGTGTTTAGTCCCAGGGTCCTTAGCTTAGTGATGAGTTTTGAGGGCACTATGGTGTTGAACGCTGAGCGGTAGTCAATGAATAGCATTGTCACATAGGTGTTCCTTTTGTCCAGGTGTGAAAGGACAGTGTGGAGTGCAAAATAGATTGCATCATCTGTGGATCTGTATGCAAATTAGAGTAGGTCTAGGTTTTCTGGGATAATGGTGTTGATGTGAGCCATGAGCAGAAATGTTCATCCCTAGTCCCATGATCTGACTAAAAATGACAAAAACATGACATCACATGTATCAAACATTGACAGAGTACACTTCAATATGACAAACACTGTTCTATACTTATCAACTTTTCCTCAGGCACGGTGAATTTGGTCAGGTCGCCCAAAAAGTTACATATTGCAGCTTTAAAGTCAGGCTAATAACACTTCCCTGTGGATATTTTGTCTCAGATTACCTCCTACATAAGGACAAAAATCATCAGACAACAGAACCACACTATCTACTGTGGACTTTACCTTTGTTTCATCTGTCTGTGAACACATTGGACAATAGTGCAATATTGCATGCAGAGTTTTAAGGGAGACATACAAAACGGGTCTGCTGAAACTTTTGAGGCCTACTTGGATATATCTGGGCACCTACTCTGCACTGGGGCATTATCTGAGCAGACACCTGCCTACTGCTGCTTTCATCGTTCCACTTGACATTGTGCCTTGGATGTTTTTGGACTACTGCCAAACTTGAACTGCACTTGGATTTACTATTTTTGACTCTCCGTGTCCTGGAGTAGTGCTTACTGCTCTTTAGGCTTTCAACCGACCTGTACTGGAAATGTAAGGGTGCGTGCTGGTGGCAGGGAAGTCGGGCGCAGGAGATCGAACTTGGTATAAACAGAGCAGTTTAATAAGAGCTCAAAAACTCAGACAACCAAAATATACAAATAAAACATGTGGGTACAAAACCCGTCGCACACCAGAATATATCTTACACAACGCTTACAAACAAAACAATCACCGACAAGGACAATGAGGGGGAACAGAGGGTTAAATACCCAACATGTAATGAATGGGTTTGAAACCAGGTGTGATACAAGACAAGACAAAACCAAAGGAAAATGAAAAGAGGATCAGCGATGGCTAGAAGGTCGGCGACTTCAATCGCCGAACGCCGCCCGAACAAGGAGAGGGACCAACATCGGCAGAAGTCGTGACAGGAAACTACATCCCCTCCCAATTCACCTGCCCTCCCCATCCTACACCGACCTCCACTCGAGGAGAAAGAACGGCCGGACCTCCCTGGCTGTGTCACCAGCTGTCATCATCGGCAGCTCTAAGGTGAGAAACATCTCGGTTCCCAGAGCAAACAAAACCCCTGTGCTATCCAGGAGCACGTGTACATGACATTACAAGGCTGCTTCTGACAATTCTATGCTGGGAGCTGACGCTGTAATAGTCAATGTGGGGTCAAACGACATCAGGAGGCCTGGCTCGGAATTTCTGAAGATTCATTTTAAGAAACTGATTCTAGCATTGAAAGATTTCAAAAGCGTTCTGTCATTTCTGGTCCGGTACCATCGTTTGCCCTGGGTGTGAAAGATTCAGCAGGCTACTGGCATTACACATCTGGCGAAAAGATTAGCTCTGTTGGAATCAGTTTTATAGATAACTTTGACACCTTCTGGAAACAGTTGCTCCATACTGTACTTGTGTGCAGAAGTACAGTATGGCTTTCAGTATCTGGCATGGGTAGTTCGCCTAACAGTTGTAATATTTCACATAAAAGAACATGCACTTGGGATGTCTGAAACAGAAGTGACGAGGATTAAGACAGTGAGTAAGAGCCAGAGATCAATTAACCAAATATACATGTGAAGATTAATACTCAACAGCCTGACAGCCTTTTCCATCATATGTCATCAGAGCACATTGTACTGTCTACACTCGGTTTGTTGTTTACATTAAAACATCTTCATTAAATCCATTTTAATCCCAACTAAAGTTTTGTTGCTAAGGATTCCATGACGCGGTTAGCCTTTACGGCTAAGTTTGTGTTCCTTTTTTTTGTGTGGATTCCGCGAGTGCTAGCTGGCTGTACTACAGACAGCTGTCGTTGTCGTGGGAAAGACTCATTGTTGTCTTTTCATAAAACAACTGGTTGCAGTAAAGAGACAATCTGGATACTAAGGAGATCCTGAGGGAAATCGACGAGTACCAGCAGCTTTACGCTATGGAGGAACAACATACTTCTTCATGGAAAGATCCGACCACCTCACAAAATAACTTTAACCCCCAAAAAAAAAAGAAAAACAGATTAATCTACAGACACGGATGATTTTACTTACCATTGAGGTAGAGATTAGTGCTCTGGCTGGAATCCATGCAACACTGGAAAAGTTGTATGAGGAGGTAGCAGTGCTGACGGGGAGTTTGGAGAAATTCTCAAGCTCCAAAGAGAAAACAAGACACTCACAGCCAAGGTAAAAATCCACGATTCCAACATGGATTGTCTACTTAGGGACATAAGGGTGATGAAAGAGTCGCTACTAGACATACAAAGTCATAGCATGCGTGAAAATCTATTTTTTTCTTGGATTCCTGAGGACGCATCTAATAATCCAGAGGTTGCGATCAGAGAATTGACACAATCCGCCTTGAAACTTCCTATGGAGACTGTAAACAAGGTGGCTTTCCACCAAGTACATAGACTTGGAGCTCGGAGCGACAAGACCAAGGGTCCCCGACCGATCATCGCAAAATTTGAACACTACCAACAAAAGGAGCTGATCAAAAGCAGAGGAAGGGAGCTTAAAGGGACCAAATTCTGTCTCAATTACCAATTTCCAAGGGAGATAAACGAACGTCGTAAGAGACTGTATCCGGTACAAAGACAACAAAGGGAGAATGGTAAGCGTGCCTTTATCATTGTGGACATACTCTTTATAGATGGACAGCTATTCTGAGACAGCTCCATAACACAGTGGCTGTACTAAATTCTACAGGGACTTGCAGGTTACGGAACAAAAGAAGGTATGGTAAGTGTAAAAATATCTGAACATTATGAAGTGGATATGAACACACACATACTCAGTTACATGCTTGCTTACACATACGGACGTATACAGTCCTGGCGAAACGTTTTGAGAATGACACAAATACTGAAGTATAATTACAACCATTTCATAAGTGTCAAAGGCTTTTATTGACAATTATATGAAGTTGATGCAAAGAGTCAATATTTGCAACATTGACCCTTCTTTTTCAAGACCTCTGCAATCCGCCCTGGCATGCTGTCAATTAACTTCTGGGCCACATCCTGACTGATGGCAGCCCATTCTTGCATAATCAACACTTGGAGTTTGTCAGAATTTGTGGGTTTTTGTTTGTCCACCCACCTCTTGAGGATTGACCACAAGTTCTCAATGAGATTAAGGTCTGGGGAGTTTCCTGGCCATGGGCCCAAAATATCGATGTTTTGTTCTCTGAACCACTTAGTTATCCCTTTTGCCTTATGGCAAGGTGCTCCATCATGCTGGAAAAGGCATTGTTCGTCACCAAACTGTTCCTGGATGGTTGGGAGAAGTTGCTCTTGGATGATGTGTTGGTACCATTCTTTATTCATGGCTGTGTTCTTAGGCAAAATTGTGAGTGAGTCCACTCCCTTGGCTGAGAAGCAACCCCAAATCAAATCAAATCAAATCAATTTATAGAGCCCTTCTTACATCAGCTGATATCTCAAAGTGCTGTACAGAAACCCAGCCTAAAACCTCTAACAGCAAGCAATGCAGGTGTAGAAACCCCACACATGAATGGTCTCAGGATGCTTTACTGTTGGCATGAAACAGGACTGAGGGTAGCTCTCACGTTGTCTTCTCCGGACAAGCTTTTTTTCCGGATGCCCCAAACAATCTGAAAGGGGATTCATCAGAGAAAAGGACTTTACCCAAGTCCCCAGCAGTCTAATCCCTGTACCTTTTGCAGAATATCAGTCTGTCCCTGATGTTTTTCCTGGAGAGAAGTGGCTTCTTTGCTGCCCTTCTTGACACCAGGCCATCCTCCAAAAGTATTTGCCTCACTGTGGGTGCAGATGCACTCACACCTGCCTGCTGCCATTCCTGAGCAAGCTCTGTACTGGTTGTGCACCGATCCCGCAGCTGAATCAACTTTAGGAGACGGTCCTTGCGCTTGTTGGACTTTCTTGGGCGCTCTGAAGCCTTCTTCACAACATTTGAACCGCTCTTCTTGAAGTTCTTGATGATCCGATAAATGGTTGATTTAGGTGCAATCTTACTGGCAGCAATATCCTTGCCTGTGAGGGCCTTTTTGTGCAAAGCAATGATGACGGCACGTGTTTCCTTGCAGGTAACCATGGTTGACAGAGGAAGAACAATGATTCCAAGCACCACCCTCCTTTTGAAGCTTCCAGTCTGTTATTCGAACTCAATCAGCATGACAGAGTGATCTCCAGCCTTGTCGTCGTCAACACTCACACCTGTGTTAACGAGAGAATCACTGACATGATGTCAGCTGGTCCTTTTGTGTCAGGGCTGAAATGCTATGGAAATGGGGGATTCAGTTCATTTGCATGGCAAAGAGGGACTTTGCAATTAATTGCAATTCATCTTATCACTCTTCATAACATTCTGGAGTATATGTAAATTGCCATCATACAAACTGAGGCAGCAGACTTTGTGAAAATTAATATTGTGTCATTCTCAAACTTTTGGCCACGACTGTACATACACACACACACACACACACCTGATCTTGCTCTCTCACTCTCTCTTTCTTTTCTCTTCTCTCCTCTCTCCCTATTGTCGAGAACAGTTTTATAATTTAATGTGTTTATTGTTTGTCTATCTTTTATATGTATTTGTCTACAAGTTTATATATGTTTTACAACCAGCAAGGGGAAGATATAAGAATAGGGGCATTGGGGAATAATAACATACAGTATTGTATGGAATACATTTGTACTGTAGTGAAGCCGTCTCTAGAGTAATGCAAGGTCTCTTTCATGACCATGTAAAACGTCAATTGCTATGGCAATGCTGGGATGTGTTTTTCAGTTATGTTAAAGGTAATTATGATGCAACTATGAAGGGGATATGATATGGATTACAATTATCATCATGAATATTAAGGAATATACTGTCATGGAATTATCATAATTTGATGGTAACATATGTAACATGTTTAATATTCATCTAATGTGTGTAAGTTACTTCTCATAAGAATGTATTTTGTTGTACTATAGTGGTGGCCATTGGCAGTTATTTCTATTTTGTTTCATCAGACCAGAGGACATTTCTCCAAAAACGTGGCACATTCCATGTGTGTGCATGTCTGTACCATGTCTTGTGTGTAAAAACCGTGTACGATCTTCTGTCCCCATGTGCAGAAGCAAACCGTAGTCTGGCTTTTTTTTTTGATGGCCGTTCTGGTGCAGTGTCTTCTTCCTTGCTGAGCAGATTTTCAGGTTGTCAATGTAAGAGTGGTTAAAGTAGTCCCTACCAGTACAAAGGGAGGAGTTGGGGAGGTACTGTAGTGTCAGAGGTATACCAGTACAAAGGGAGGATGGATGGGGAGAGTAGTTATACCAGTACAAATCTGGGAGGAGGATTGGGGAGTGGTACTGTAGGTGTCAGTTTGGTGGGCCAGGATGGATTGACCAGTACAAAGGGAGGATGGATTGGATCTCTACCTGGTAGTGGTAGTAGGTAGGTTATACCAGTACAAAGGGAGGATGGATTGAGATCTCTACCTGGTAGTGGTACTGAGGTGTCATCATCCATTTCTCAGTTTTTCACAATTTCTGACATTTAACCCTAGCAAAAAAATCCCTGTTTTAGGTCAGTTAGATCACCACTTTATTTTAAGAATGTGAAATGTCAGAATAATTGTAGTGAGAGGGGTATTTACCAGTACAAAATGGTAGGAAACGTGGGTAGCCTTCCAGAGTAGTTCCTCCTGAGAGGGTATACCAGTACAAAGGGTTTCTAGGAGGTGGGAAGAGCTTGGGGCCATTGTCCAGTTGAGATGTTGTATACCAGTACAAAGGGAGGAGTGGGGGGAGAGTAGTTATACCAGTACAAAAAGTACGAGTGAGTGGGGAGAGTAGTGAGGTTCAGGTTGTCCCAGTACAAAGTACAAGGGAGGAGTGGGGAGAGTTAGTAGTAGAGGTATACCAGTACAAAGGGAGGAGTGGGATGTATCCAGAGTGGGGAGTAGTAGAGGTATACCAGTACAAAGGGAGGAGTGGGGAGAGAGTAGTAGAGGGAGGAGTGGGGAGAGTATACCAGTACAAAGGGAGGAGTGGGGAGAGTAGTAGAGGTATACCAGTACAAAGGGAGGAGTGGGGAGAGTAGTAGAGGTATACCAGTACAAAGGGAGGAGTGGGGAGAGTAGTAGAGGTATACCAGTACAAAGGGAGGAGTGGGGAGAGTAGTAGAGGTATACCAGTACAAAGGGAGGAGTGGGGAGAGTAGTAGAGGTATACCAGTACAAAGGGAGGAGTGGGGAGAGTAGTAGAGGTATACCAGTACAAAGGGAGGAGTGGGGAGTAGTAGGGTATACCAGGGAGGAGTGGGGAGAGTAGTAGAAGGGAGGAGTGGGGAGAGTAGTAGAGGTATACCAGTACAAAGGGAGGGGGAGGGGGAGAGTAGTAGAGGTATACCAGTACAAAGGGAGAGTGGGGAGAGTAGTAGAGGTATACCAGGGGAGGAGTGGGGAGTAGAGGGTATACCAGTACAAAGGGAGGAGTGGGGAGAGTAGTAGAGGTATACCAGTACAAAGGGAGGAGTGGGGAGAGTAGTAGAGGTATACCAGTACAAAGGGAGGAGTGGGGAGAGTAGTAGAGGTATACCAGTACAAAGGGAGGAGTGGGGAGAGTAGTAGAGGTATACCAGTACAAAGGGAGGAGTGGGGAGAGTAGTAGAGGTATACCAGTACAAAGGGAGGAGTGGGGAGAGTAGTAGAGGTATACCAGTACAAAGGGAGGAGTGGGGAGAGTAGTAGAGGTATACCAGTACAAAGGGAGGAGTGGGGAGAGTAGTAGAGGTATACCAGTACAAAGGGATCGGCCAAAAAGTGATATAAGTTTCAGTAAGATTAGATTTGTATAATTTATAGCAAGTCGCAGAAAATTGAGGTTGTGTTGGCAGCTGCAAAGAGGTATTTGGGTGTGCAAGGCTTGACATCAGAAGAGTTACAGGGTGTGTTAAGTGGTGATGTCCCATACCTTTCAGGATGATGGCATGAGGTAGGAATAAATACATTTAATGGAGTAGGGTGGTGTTAATTTCATTTTATAATATTATAATAATTTATAATATATAATTTTGAAATTAGTGAGTGTAGTGTTAGATGGTAGGGTATTTATTTAGTACATTTGTATTTTTCAAGCAAGGTATAAGGGAGTTGTACTCCAGTCTAGTAGGTGGCGGTAATGCAACAAATTGGATGCCAACCGCCGTTAAACCTGATAGAAGAAGAATCAAACGATTTTTCTTTCCAAGTTCGCAGTCGTTTTGAAAGCTTGGAAGTCGGAGAGTTCCGACTTCCCATATCCTTGATGTTTTGAAACCAGCATTATTAGGGGTGTTTTCACACATTCATTATTGATCTCTTCACAGGTGGTGAGGATTCTATGCCACCTACGAAATGATAAGGAGCTTCAGGATTAGAAAATGCCTTCTAACCACTGTTCTAATATGCATCACTGCCATCATTGTGTTTTATTCTGGACAGCAATCCTCCAATTCATTTGTGGATTTTATAAGAAATGCCCTTCGGCCGCTGGACGGAATCTTCTCTCCACCGCCGGATGACGACCCATGGTTTCAGAAGCGCTTCATCAGATCTATCAAACCATTTCTGACGAGAGAGAACAAACTATCCAATGATACCAGAACGTGGTGGCGGGTAGGCTAAATATTTTTTGATTATAATATTTTTTTTTTATTAAAAAAAAAAATGTCTTAACTTAAGTAACAGGCAGAGAGCTGGCCTTATAGTCAGAAATCCAGCGCGCTATCGACTGTGCCCCAAAATAATGCTCGAGCGGCAGAGTCGATATCCTTGCTTATCCACCCAGGGCCGTTACACTACTCCCTCCTTTCAAAGAGCGCGTCTTCGTGCTAGTTTGCGACTCAACGTCTTCTAGGAACGCGCTCACCTGCCAAGCACACGCACTGTCGTGGATGCAAGGTCCGATCACTTCTGACACCAGGGTAATGAAACGGGCAGGGAGCAGGCCTCGAACCCTCGACCTTCTAGCCCGAAGTCCAGCGCGTTATCGACTGTGCCTAGAAAAAGCATGCCCGAGCGGCAGAGTCGATATCCGCGCTTATAAACCCATGGTCGTTACAAAACAAAAAGCTATGACAAACATTGGATAAATAAAATCATTTCCAGCGCAAGTCCAACACGTTCTCATTCAGTAATATGCCTATAATTAATTAAAGTTATAGCCTATACACTGACCCTAGCAACAAATAGGAAAAATAACACGATCCCACCAGAATGGCGTGTGGCGGGTAAATGATTGCTTATTCAAACCTTTATTGCACTAACTTACCCCATCTCTAAAGAACAACCCCACTGAGCGCAGACATCATTTAAACCTTTTCCGTTTTGATTTACATTTGGGTTGAGCTGTCAATTTAACGTGAAATCAACAAAACATTATACCATGTCATTGGATTTAGATGAAACGTTGGGTGAAGACTCAATTCCCTCACATTGATTTTATGCCTGCTATGTCCAATCAATTGTCCAGTTTGATGCAAGGTCATAGACCTATGATGTGGAAACATTTATTCAACTAGTTTTTGCCCATGAGACTGATCATCTGTCACAGTAGCCTCCAATATAGATTGGCCCAGTGGTCACCAACCTTTTGAGACAAGATCATACTCAAAATGCATGCCGAGATCTACCGCTCTGATTTTAATTAACATTAAATGTAAGCCTATGCAACAATAACCAATTAAAAACAGTACTGTGGCAATGAGGTTTGTGCAGTAAACTATAGGCCCAATACATTATCACCGCATCCTGGCTTTGCTTGAATTTACTTGCCAATGAATGCATTGTTGTTCGGGACATTTAAAAAATAGATTATTTCAACATTTGAGGTGGATGATATGATCACACCGGTAATAGATCTATTGTTGTATTACTTGTGAGGCACTGCTGAGTGAGCATGCATTTTAAATAATTAGTTTTTTATTTTACTGGACTGATGGTGCCTACATCTGATGGTCTGTCTCAGCGGAGAGAGAGCGCAGCAGACTGAGGGTCCGTCTCAACATCCCTCTGCTCTCCCTTTCCTCCACTGACACTGAACACAAAGAGACGCTGTATTACAGCTGATGGCGAAACTGGAGTCGCACCGCATTATTTCTGCCTCATGCACAAATTCATGTTGTTCCTCTTATGAACAGAGAAAGTGAAATATTCATTGATATTAAAGACCCAACTTGCTAAAAATACAACGCAAGCCTGTAGATGCACTTCATACTCAGTCATTACTGCTGCAGTGCTTGATGTAGCGTTGGTTATAAAAGTGTTGAATACAAAGTGTTGACAGTGCTGAGTAAGAACTGAAACATGAACTCACTCATAAAACACCAGCTCTTTGCTGTATGCGTTGAGTGTCAATCTAGTCATGGTTTTGAAATATCACAGTATCAATTTTGCCGTAGCTTTCTTTAATGCCTGCTACGTTACTGCAGACTCGGTCATTTGAGCAATCTGATTCACCAGCATAGTGCACTGAGTTTCCTCTCCAGGCCCACCGGGGAGGCAGAGTTTGTACCTTCAGCACATGGCATGGTAACATTTCATTTGAACCGTTTGTCATTTCAGGCAATACTATAGCGACAATGTAAATTGTGCCTATGCCATGTTAATTGGTTGTGAATCCTGATTGGCTAGTTAATTGGTTGTGAATCCTGATTGGCTAGTTAATTGGTTGTGAATCCTGATTGGCTAGTTAATAGGTTGTGAATCCTGATTGGCTAGTTAATTGGTTGTGAATCCTGATTGGCTAGTTAATAGGTTGTGAATCCTGATTGGCTAGTTAATTGGTTGTGAATCCTGATTGGCTAGTTAATTGAACACTTGTGATCCCTCTGACCTAATTATTGAATGAACTGGTGTGTCATTGTTTAGAGAACCTTGTGGGTGTAAGGTAGCTGTTTAGACAGGCAGCCCACTATATATATATATATATATATATATATATATATATATATATATATATATACTTTTTGTGTTGCACTAATTAGTCTTTTGACCAATCAGATTAGCTCAGAAAAATACATGTTATTGGTCACACTACACAGTGGAACAAAGGCCAGAATTTGGTTGCCTGTGTGACTGCAGCTGGTGAACCACAGTTTTAGCTGTCAGTTTTGCTTGTTTTGCCCTTTTTATAATACAAATAAATATCCACACTTCTGTTTTTAAGCTTCTTTAAGTGATGTAGCAAGGCCAGCTCTTTCACACGCTGCAATACATGTGTTGTCACTGACACCGCTTATATTGTAGTCAACAATAACCTGTTTTTCTGGACAGAGACCATGTACAATCCAAACATAAGTCTCAGAATACTCAGAAATGATGCATTGCAGCAGATTTAACAGCTCAGTTCCCTCTGCAGTCGCTGGGCAGGTGAACATGAAATCATTATATACAAATCACACAATATACATAATCAGATTTGGCTGGTTTGGGCTGACGTTATGATTGTCATCTGAGTTGTGCTGCTTGTCCATTGTGTATTTATTGGTGTTTCATGTGTTGGCGCAATCAAATGAAGTACCATCTTATCACCAGGAAATCCAGAATGACAGTAGCACAGCCAAATTCAGCGAGGTGGTGGAGAAGTTGTTCCAGGTCATCCCTGATGCTGACCTACACATGGACGCGGGCCGTGAGCGCCATGGAAGCTGTGCTGTGGTGGGGAACTCTGGGAACCTCAAGGGTTCCTACTACGGAGCCCTCATAGACTCCAGTGACGTTGTCATAAGGTAGGCCAACAGAGGGTGTTGACCGAGGGCGCACTTGTCACAAAGCCTGTTTGGGCACGCAAGCTCCGTACAGGGCATACCAGGGGTCAGGGTGGCGAACTTGAAGATGTCATAACTTGGGGGGGCAGTGGGTTCAGAACAACAAAGACAAACTGTATACAAAAAAAATCTAATTATACCACTGCCAAGTGGGAGGGCAAAAAGACAGGTGCTCAGGCGCAGGTAGAACCCTGTCTGTGCACATCTGCCATCCAGGTCAGTAGGAGGGATCAGCCAATTTAATTGAGTTATGTCCCAGTTATCCCCACCAGCTCAGTGTTCACTTCCCATCATTGGTTTGAAAATAAATGACTAAATACAGTGCATTCAGAAAGTATTCAGACCTCTTCCCTTTTTCCACATTTTGTTACGTTACAGCCTTATTCTAAAATTGATTAAATAAAAAAGCATCCTCAATCTACACACAATACCCCATAATGACAGTGGAAACAGGTTTTTATTTTTTTTTGCAAATTCATATCATATTTCCATAAGGATTCAGACCCTATGTCCGAATAGGATTCAGACCCTATGCTATGAAACTCAGAAATGGAGCTGCATCCTGTTTCCATTGATTTTTATGTTTTATTTTTATTTATTTAACCAGGTAGGCAAGTTGAACAGGTTCTCATTTACAACTGCGACCTGGCCAAGATGAAGCAAAGCAGTGCGACACAAACAACACAGGGTTACACATGGAATAAACAAACATACAATAGAAACAAAGTCTACAGTGTGTGCAAATGAGGTAAGGCAATACATAGGCCATAGTGGCAAAATAATTACAATATAGCAATTAAACACTGGAGTGATAGATGTGCAGAAGATGAATGTTCAAGTAGAGATACTGGGGTGCAAAAGGAGCAGTGAAAGAAAGTTAGTGAGGGAGATATGAGGCTCCAGTGATTTAAAAAAATTAAAAAATTGCTTTGGGGGTGACCAGTGAAATATACATGCACGTGCTACGGGTCAGAGCTGCTATGGTGACCAGAACCGTGACCTCCATTATTCTTAAATGGAAGAAGTTTGGAACCACCAAGACTGTTCCTAGAGCTGGCTGCCCGGCCAAACTGAGGAATCTGGGGAGAAGGGTATTCGTCAGGGAGGTGACCAAGAACCTGATGTTAACTGACAGAGCTCCAGCGTTCCTCTGGGGAGAAGGGAGAACCTTCCAAAAGGACAAAGATCTCTATCTCTGCAGAACCCCACCAATCAGACCGTCATGGTAGTGGCCAGACGGAAGCCACTCAGTGAAAGGCGCATGACACCCTGCTTGGGAGTTTGCCAAAAGGCACCTAAAGGACTCCGACCATGAGACACAAGATTCTCTGATTTGATTAAACTCTTTGTCCTGAATACCAAACCTCACGCCTGGAGGAAACCTGGGACCATCCCACAGTAAAGCGTGGTGGAAGTATGCTGTGGAGATGTTATTCAGTGGCAGGGACTGGGAGACTAGTTGGGATTGAGAGAAAGATGAACAGAGCAAAGTACAGACCGATCCTTGATGAAAACCTGCTCCAGAGCGCTTAGGACCTCAGACTGGGGTGACGGTTCACCTTCCAACAGGACAACGACCCTAAGCACATAGCCAAGACAACACAGGAGTGGCTTCGGTACAAGTCATTGAGTGGTACAGCCAGAGCCCGGACTTGAACCTGAAAACATGTCTGGAGAAACCTGAAAATTAGCTGTGCAGCGACACTCCCCACCCAACCTGACAGAGGTTGAAAGGATATGCAGCGACAAATGGGAGTAAATCCCCAAATACAGGTGTACCAAGCTTGTAGTTATACCCATAAAACTGGCTGTAATCTCTGCCAAAGGTGCTTCAACAAAGTACTGAGTGTCTAGTCCAAATACTTATGTAATTGTGTTATTTTTTAAATATAAATTTGCAACAATTTAAACCTGCTTTTGCTTTGTCATTATGGGGAATTGTGTGTAGATTTGAGGGGGGTCGGGTGCGATGATTTAATCAATTTTAGAATAAGGCTGTAACATAACAAAATGTGGAAATAGTCAAGGGGTCTGAAATACTTTCTGTAGGCACTGTAAGATGTGGTGGAACTCCCACTAGCTAGCCCATGCCTCCACCAATCCAGCGCTTTTAGATTTGTGGGAAGTAGTGAAGGAAGTCACGCTCCAGTATAAAAGAACAAACCTTCCATAGCTGCACGTGACAGTGAATAACCGACCTTGGCTTTATGCCTGTACAGACAGCACACTCCAGGTAGCAGCAGGCACCATTCCAGTTTGTTTACTGACTGCCGAGCAACTCATAGAAGCTGAAAATAAGAAATCAACTACTTTAAAGAAAGATGGTGCTACCCAGTGCCGTCGCTGTGTTTTGAATGGGCGCCGTCGCTGTGTTTTGAATGGCGCTACCCGTGCCGTCGCTGTGTTTTGAATGGCACTACCCGTGCCGTCGCTGTGTTTTGAATGGCACTACCCGTGCCGTCGCTGTGTTTTGAATGGCACTACCCGTGCCGTCGCTGTGTTTTGAATGGCACTACCCGTGCCGTCGCTGTGTTTTGAATGGCACTACCCTTGCCGTCGCTGTGTTTTGAATGGCGCTACCCGTGCCGTCGCTGTGTTTTGAATGGCGCTACCCGTGCCGTCGCTGTGTTTTGAATGGCGCTACCCGTGCCGTCGCTGTGTTTTGAATGGCGCTACCCGTGCCGTCGCTGTGTTTTGAATGGCGCTACCCGTGCCGTCGCTGTGTTTTGAATGGCGCTGCCCGTGCTGTCGCTGTGTTTTGAATGGTGCTGTCGCTGTGTTTTGAATGGCGCTGCCCGTGCTGTCGCTGTGTTTTGAATGGCGCTGCCCGTGCTGTCGCTGTGTTTTGAATGGCGCCGTCGCTGTGTTTTGAATGGCGCTGTTGCTGTGTTTTGAATGGCGCCGTTGCTGTGTTTTGAATGGCGCCGTCGCTGTGTTTTGAATGGCGCCGTTGCTGTGTTTTGAATGGCGCCGTCGCTGTGTTTTGAATGGCGCCGTTGCTGTGTTTTGAATGGTGCTGTCTCTGTGTTTTGAATGGCGCCGTCTGCTGTGTTTTGAATGGCGCCGTCTCTGTGTTTTGAATGGCGCCGTCGCTGTGTTTTGAATGGCGCCGTTGCTGTGTTTTGAATGGTGCTGTCTCTGTGTTTTGAATGGCGCTACCCGTGCTGTCACTGTGTTGAACGAAGAGCTTTGAAATATTGCAGTCGTTGTTGAAGGAATTCTAAATTCCTGTTTTATTTCCCAATCAAAATTAAACACTCTGTCTATGCATTTAAGGGATTGTAAGACCCTAATATTTTATAAGACTGGACAGAGCCCCGGTCTTAAGTCATGTAACAGCGTTTAATTCAAGAGTACTGCTTCATACACATTTTGCCACAGGTTATAAACTGAAAATGACGTCAGTGTTTTCTAAATGTTCTATCTCTTCTTGACACTGGTAGAGAGGCCCTATAGTTCTCGAGCCTTCCCTCCTCGCCTAAAGCCAAGGTCAGTCAGTGTAGATAGTTCATTCATTTGTACCAAGGCACTGTTCTAAACTCCTGACTATATTATATACAATTGGGAATGGGAGCAAGATAGAAAATTCATACATGTACAGTGCATGATAGCATTTGGATTAGTCAGTCCTGATTGAAATGTATACATAATTAGTCATCATTGATAAAAATTCCCTTAACAATTGTCTGCTTGTCCTGCAATTTACTGTGCTATCTAGAATGAACAAGGCTCCTACCTCTGGCTATGAGGAGGATGTTGGGAAACGGACCACGTATCACGTCATGTACCCAGAGAGTGCAATAGATCTGGGCAAAGCCACTAGGTTCCTGTTGATCCCTTTCAAGACTCTGGACCTTCAGTGGCTACCAGGCGCCATGACCACTGGGTCTCACATCACTTTGTGAGTAACAACTTATCACGGACTCTTCTGATTTAGTTAAGTGTTCATCAACACCGGCCCTACAGTCCCTGGACAAGAACACCTGATTCAACTCATTGAGGGCTTGATGATTAGTTGACAAGTTGAATCAGGTGTGTTTGTCCAGGGCTACTGGAGTTGGGGGAAACCCTCCTACAACATGCATTTTACCAAGGTAACATAGCTTGCACCTCCTAGATGAAATTAAGTCTTATTTTATTCAACAGGTCATATTTACCACTTAGACAGAAGATAAAGGCCAACAAAGATTTGGTGAGTCACCTTGTTAATGTATTGTGGTTATTATTCATCTACACAGTCAATATCTAATGCATGATCTTTTATATTGTC
The DNA here is from genome assembly GCF_023373465.1 of Oncorhynchus keta. NCBI lineage: Eukaryota > Metazoa > Chordata > Actinopteri > Salmoniformes > Salmonidae > Oncorhynchus > Oncorhynchus keta. The sequence continues at coordinate 47,276 of NW_026277059.1, read as the reverse complement.
TCTTAGACAGTAGGTCTGCTTGTCGTTGAGGATGTGTGTAATGGGCAGAGCCATGTTTAGATACATTTTAAAACAAACAACTAAATATGTGGTTTCCTAACAAAGGAGGCGGTGATGTCAAATGTATTTTTATTTTATTTTGTAATTTAGCAGACACTCTTTTCCAGAGCAACTCTCATCTCTGACACTCATCTCTGACACTCATCTCTGACACTCTCATCTCTGACACTCTCATCTCTGACACTATCAATCTAACAAAGTGACTTCTCAAATTTTATGCATCACAATAGAAATTCCTCTTTTTCTATTTAAATCGGGTTGATAGACATGTAATGTGCAGTATATTCCATGCAGGTATTGGTTCTGAATCCTGTGTTTATGAAATATGTTCATGAAACCTGGCTTGACTATCAGGGCAAATACCCCTCTACTGGATTCATTGCTGTGATATTATCCCTACACATCTGTGACAAGGTAAGACCTATAGAGATCTACAGATACAACAACACCTCATGGCACAACGCAGAAGAGACTCACACAAACGCACAGTAGTGAATTTTATATTGTACATTTGTAATATTGGTGTTTTGTTGAATTATATTTTATTTATGATGTAGGCTTTTGCGACATGATTGTTTGGACCCCAGGAAGAGTAGCTCATGCCCTGACGGGAACTAATGTGGATCCTATTAAATAGTAAATATCAACATGTTCTGCTAGGAATGTGGATAGGCATGTACTTCCTCAGCATGACACCATGTATACTAGGGAAAGGGGAATACCCAGTCAGTTGTCCAACTGAAACGTGTCTTTCGCTTTTATCCCAACCCCTCTGAATCAGAAAGATAGAGGTGTGGGGGGGGATGCCTTAATCGTCCTCCACGTCTTCGGCGCCCGGGGAATAGTGAGTTAACTGCCTTGTTCAGTGGCAGAATGACAGATTTTTACCTTGTCAGCTCAGGGATTCGATCCAGCAACCTTCCGGTTACTGGCCCAATGCTCCGGTTACTGGCCCAATGCTCCGGTTACTGGCCCAATGCTCCGGTTACTGGCCCAATGCACTGGGCTACCTGCCGCCCCACTACACACATTACACAGTGTATTGTGATGCACTCTGTGTACTACACATGATTGCAGTGCAGGAAACCAACCCTGACACCTAATGGATTGGCATAGTTTTGACGATCTGTGGTATCGTCACATATTACTGGCCCAAATCATGTAGGCTGCATACACAATATATCCCATTGCCATAAATAAAACCTTTTGGTTAACATTCTGAAACTCTCTAACCATGTATTTCCTTTGCAGGTGAATGTGTATGGATTTGGGAAAGACAAAGATGGGAACTGGCACCACTACTGGGAAACCTTAGTCGATAAAAATCTCCAAACTGGAATACACGATGGAAACTACGAGTACAACGTCACCATGAGGCTCTCGGAAATACACAAACTACGGCTATTTAAGGGATTTAGTTTATAATTCATAAAGGTAATTTCCCTTACAGCTGTATAGACACTATAAAGAGCTTTTTATTAAAGCGGATTAATCAAATGGGTGATAGCCTATTGTCTACATTGCACAGCGTTTACATACTCAAATACCTTCTCCTTTTATCTGCACTACCGGTTTTGGTTTTGGACATGAACAATTTGGGGCCAAACTTATGAACTGTGGCTTAGACCATGGTTTAACCATTGGTCTAAAATGGCTAGCTGCTAGCTTTTCTCATAGGCCAACCTGGTGAAATTAGCCACGATGCTGAGGACGGCCAGCAAATAATTGTATCCAGTAACAAATTCCGTCTCGGCCAGTTTAAAATTGGCATGACCCAATGCTTTTTGTTTCACTAATGCATCCTTCAATTTCATTAAAGTCCACCGGCACGTTCTGATACTCAAATTAACTGCATCACATGCAAAAATCTGTCTGGATGATTACCTCGGTGTTAGATGCCTAGTTCCTGACAATATTCACCACCTGTGATGTAAGTATGAATCTCCCGTGTTATCATTTTTCTGTTTCAACATGTGAATTTACATTCATTGTGGTATTGTTAAGGAAACTACAGCCATCACCTTAAAAATGAAGCCTAAGAATGAATTTCATAAAGCGTATGTATGCCTACGACTTCAGCCTTCACCTACACTGCTACTAGGGCATAATAATATCTCAGCATATGAGGCTGCATGGATGTGTACACTAGCCTACATGTACGTTAGGGCTACAATGTTTTTTAGATCTAGCCGGTCTATCCTACCTTGTTTTAAGTGTAAATTGACTGGTCTGGCTAGGTTCACCAAGTGTCCAGTAAAGAGAAGCTACACCAGAAATCCACTGAGGTGAAGCCTCCTCATGGCTTCACTACTTATGAAACCCAGTCAGTAAGCGACTGACTGACTGCTCTCCTATTCTCTAACACATGCTATTGACTGACTGGCTTAGTCTATATAGACGTTCAGATTGACAATAGAGCCATCTTCATTGTCGTGGATGTGATAATTGCTGGGCTAGCTTATATCAACACGATAGCCTATTGTCGGTTTAAATAGCTATTTAAAGCAAAAATGATGTCCAAAATGGTGTTTATATGGGCAAGCCTAGCCTACTATAGGTTGAATGTTACACGTATTCACATCAGATAGTGTCCTCCTAGCTATAACCTATTGCATATGGGACTTTAGTTTAGCCTACATTTGAGATATTTATTAGGTCTACACTAATTCTTGTGTTTGAGCTGCCACAAGATGAAATGGTTTGAAGTTTTGAGAGGCCGACGTGCACAGTTGACCTATGAGCAGAGTACATCTTGTCCCACTAAGTTTTTAAAAAAATGACAACATTCCAGCTGACAAACACCGTGACTGCTGGTAGACAGTTTCTTTTCTTATTTTTTTTTTCTTCTGCGGTTCAATTGTCGTCTACAGTGTATAAGTGCCTTTTATTGCGGAGTGGTCCTTCATGTCGAAGCCACTCGGCGGAGGACTGGTGAATTCTGATTTGCGGAGTGCGGGCACAGGTCACGTCAACATGGATATCTAATAGGTACGCATTCTCAGGAATTTAAATTACGACGGGTGTTTTCACATGTTTTTATGTGAAATGTTTATTAGGCTAGACTTCTGATATGTTGAAATATATTAAGCATTGGCCATTATAACTATGGAGAAATATTGTTTGTGAAGGGAAGTATTCATTTTAAAGATGCACTCTCAAACGTTTGTATAATATCAGACAGTTTTGAAAGTGGTGCTCATGAGCCAAAAGTGGTCCCATTTATTTTATTTTTTTGTGTGTACTAAGTTATTTTATTTTTGACCAAATGTGTTTGATCATACAATCAAATCCCTGCAAAATGTTACGAGTTTGTTGTGCTTAAGATCCCGGACTGCATCTTTAATTTATGAAATTGTGATTTGAGGTGCATTTTGGATTATTCCGATGTTGGTGACTGTTTTAATATGAATCGTCATCTCCATAATTTTCTAAATGTGTTAAATTTAAATCTCTGGTAGACATAAAATGCATTACATCCCATGTTTGTCTGCTACAGTGCCAGTTACATATGGGTGCATGCGTGCGCACACCCATACCTGAGTCAGTTACATATGGGTGCATGCGTGCGCACACCCATATCTGAGTCAGTTACATATGGGTGCATGCGTGCGCACACCCATATCTGAGTCAGTTACATATGGGTGCATGCGTGCGCACACCCATATCTGAGTCAGTTACATATGGGTGCATGCGTGCGCACACCCATCCCCTTTAATAATCTTCATTCTGCAACTTGACTCAGTCAGTGTTTACTGTGTTTGTTTGATTATTTATGGATACAAAATAAACTGAAATATCACATTTACATAAGAATTCAGACCCTTTACTCAGTACTTTGTTGATGGACCTTTGGCAGAGATTACAGCCTCGAGTCTTCTTGGGTATGACGCTACAAGCTTGGCGCACTTATATTTGGGGAGTTTTCTCAAAAAGCTCTGTCAGGTTGGATGGGGAGTGTCGCTGCACAGCTATTTTCAGGTCTTTCCAGAGATGTTAGATCGGGTTCAAATCCGGTATCTGGCTGGGCCAGTCAAGGACATTCAGAGACTTGTCCCGAAGCCACACCTGTGTTGTCTTGGCTGTGTGCTAATTAAATAAATACAAATGAAAAACTTTGGGTCGTTGTCCTGTTGGAAGGGGAACCTTTACCCCAGTTTGAAGTCCTGGGTGCTCTGGAGCAGGATTTCATCAAGGATCTCTCTGTACTTTGCTCCGTTTTGTCTTTCCCTCTCCTGACTAGTCTCTCAGTCCCTGCCACTGAGAAACATCCTCATAGCATGATGCTTTCACCACCATACTTCATTGTAGGGATGGTACCATGATTCCTCCAGACATAATGCTTGGTATTCAGGATAAAGTGTTTAATCCTCTTGGTTTCATCAGATAATCTTGTTTCTCATGGTCAGAGTCCTTTAGGTGTCTTTTGGCAAACTCCAAGCGGCCTGTTGTGCATTTCTACTGAGGAGTGGCTTCCGTCTGTCAACTCTGCTCTAAAGGTCTGATTGGTGGAGTGATACAGAGATAGTTGTACTTCTGGAAGGTTCACGCATCTTCAGAGGAACTCTGGAGCTCTGTCAGTGACCATTGGGGTCTTGTTCACCTCCCTGACCAAGGCCCTTCTCCCACAATTCCTCAGTTTGGCTGTGCAGCCAGCTCTAGAAGTCTTGTTTCCAAACTTCTTCCATTTAAGAATGATGGAGGCCACTGTGTTCTTGGGTACCTTCAATTCTGCCGAAAAAATGTTGGCACCCTTCCCCAGATCTGTGCCTTGGCACAATCCTGTCTGAGCTCTACAGAGAATTCCTTTGACCTCATGGCTTGATTTTTCAACTTCTTCCCCCCTGACATGCACTGTCAACTGAGACCTTTTTATATAGATCGGTGTGCCTTTCCAAATAATGTTGAATCAATTGAATATACCACAGTTGGACTCCCAAGTTATTGATCATCCTTGATGTTTCTATGGAAACAGGATGCACCTGAGCTAAATTGAGTCTCATAGCAAAGGGTGTGAATACTTGTATTTCTGTTTTTATTTTTATGTTTGCAAAAAATTGGTTTATTTCATCCATTTTAGAATAAGAGTGCAACAAAATATGGAAAAAGCCAAGGGGTCTGAATGCACTGCATATATTAGTTTATTTATTTAGAGACAAACTAAGATGCCTACACAACACACCCCGACACAATGTATGTTGTAGGAACATGCACAATTTATGGGAGACAATTTCATTCAAAGTTCATAATCTGGAATTATTGTACATCAATAGGAGAATGTAATTGATGTTTCTGTAAATATTGGGGTATCTAAGAACATGGATAATCAGTTATTAGCGCCATCTGCTTCCCCGTGCAGCATTGGACCTCAAACTAGGTCCTAGTCAGAGCCCTTGCCCAAAGATGGAAGCTGCCTATTTGTGAAAGCGACAATTCCAGTCCTGCTTCAAATGTGTAAGAAGAACTCTTTTGGCAGGTGTAAGAAGAACTCTTTTGGCAGGTGTAAGGGCCAGCTTGTGAGAGGAGGCTGGACTCTGCCCAACATTCTACATTTACTCAGTCAGTGTTTGAGAGAACATGTTAATAAAGAATTCCAGAACACTGTGAATTCTCATAGACTGATGCTGAGACTCACCCTGCACCTCACTGAGTGGAGTTTTTCATGGTCTACTAGTCATTGAATTCCACGACTGAGCCTTATCTACATCTACCATGAGAAACACAGACAGTGGAGATGTTCTGTCTGTCTCCTGCTCAAATCAAATTTTATTTGTCACATACACATGGTTAGCAGATGTTAGTGCGAGTGTAGCGAAATGCTTGTGCTTCTAGTTCCGACAATGCAGTAATAACCAACGAGTAATCTAACCTAACAATTCCAAAACTACTACCTTATACACAAGTGTAAAGGGATAAAGAATATGTACATAAAGATGTATGAATGAGTGATGGTACAGAACGGCATAGGCAAGATGTAGTAGATGGTATCGAGTACAGTATATACATATGAGATGAGTATGTAAACAAAGTGGCATAGTTTAAAGTGGCTAGTGATACATGTATTACATAAAGATGCAGTAGATGATATAGAGTACTTGTTTCGTTTATATGGAATTTGAAATAATTTTTACTTTTGATACTTAAGTATATTTAAAAACGAATACTTCTAGACTTTTACTCATAGTATTTTGCTGGATCAATTTTACTTGAGTCATTTTCTATTAAGATATCTTTACTTTGAGAGTGAGAGACTCTCCCCTATTTGACATTGATAACACCATCACTGTGAAACTATCCATTCTTCTGCCCCTGCACTAATAATGATAAACTCAGCCCAGTTGGTCATCACCCCGGTCAATCACCAGCTAACTGTTCATTGCCTAACTTTTGTTAACCCCTAAAAAGGACAACTGGGTATTTTCTAGAAAGTAAAACTTAGGGAAGCACTTTGCTAAATATAACACGTTTACATGCTAAATATAACATGTTTACATGCTAAATATTTACATTTACATTTAAGTCATTTAGCAGACACTCTTATCCAGAGCGACTTCACGTTTACATGCTCAATATAACACGTTTACATGCTAAATATTTACATTTACATTTAAGTCATTTAGCAGACACTCTTATCCAGAGCGACTTCACGTTTACATGCTCAATATAACACATTTACATGCTAAATATAACACGTTTACATGCTCAATATAACACGTTTACATGCTCAATATAACACGTTTACATGCTCAATATAACACGTTTACATGCTCAATATAACACGTTTACATGCTCAATATAACATGTTTACATGCTCAATATAACACGTTTACATGCTAAATATAACGCGTTTACATGCTAAATATAACATGTTTACATGCTAAATATTTACATTTACATTTAAGTCATTTAGCAGACGCTCTTATCCAGAGCGACTTCACGTTTACATGCTCAATATAACACGTTTACATGCTAAATATAACACGTTTACATGCTAAATATAACACATTTACATGCTCAATATAACACGTTTACATGCTCAATATAACACGTTTACATGCTCAATATAACACGTTTACATGCTCAATATAACACGTTTACATGCTCAATATAACACGTTTACATGCTCAATATAACACGTTTACATGCTCAATATAACACGTTTACATGCTCAATATAACACGTTTACATGCTCAATATAACACGTTTACATGCTAAATATAACACGTTTACATGCTAAATATAACACGTTTACATGCTAAATATAACACGTTTACATGCTAAATATAACACGTTTACATGCTCAATATAACACGTTTACATGCTAAATATAACACGTTTACATGCTCAATATAACACGTTTACATGCTAAATATAACACGTTTACATGCTCAATATAACACGTTTACATGCTCAATATAACACGTTTACATGCTCAATATAACACGTTTATAATAACATGCACGTTTACATGCTCAATATAACACGTTTACATGCTCAATATAACACGTTTACATGCTCAATATAACACGTTTACATGCTAATATAACACGTTTACATGCTCAATATAACACGTTTACATATAACACGTTTACATGCGTTTACATGCTAAAATATAACACGTTTACATGCTAAATATAACACGTTTACATGCTAAATATAACACGTTTACATGCTAAATATAACACGTTTACATGCTAAATATAACACGTTTACATGCTAAATATAACACGTTTACATGCTAAATATAACGCGTTTACATGCTCAATATAACACGTTTACATGCTAAATATAACACGTTTACATGCTCAATATAACACGTTTACATGCTCAATATAACACGTTTACATGCTCAATATAACACGTTTACATGAGTTTCCTGTTGTTTCAAATGGTCATTTTTATCTGCTCTGCAGTGATACACATTATTGTAGAAATCAAACACAGATTCGACCACAAAGACCAGGGAGGTTTTCCAATGCCTTGCAAAGAAAGGCACCTAAAAATGTAAAAACCGCTGACTTTTAATATCCCTTTGATCATGGTGAAGTTATTAATTACACTTTGGATGGTGAATCAATGCACCCAGTCTTTACAAATATACAGGACTCGTTTGCTGCAGAGGAAGGAAACAGCTCAGGGATTTCCCTGGGAGGCCAATGGTGACTTTAAAACAGTTGCAGAGTTTAATGGCTGTGATTGGAGAAAACTGAGGATGGATCAACATTGTGGTTACTCCACAATACTAACCTACATGACAGGGTGAAAAGAAGGAACCTTTCACAGAATACAAATATTCCAAAACATGCTGTTTGCAATAAGGCACTAAAATACAAAGTGTTATGTATTTGGTCTGTACCCGCTTTAAGTTAGTTTTAACAGTGGCCAAGTAGGATACTGTGGCTATTTGATCATAATGTACCATCAAAAACAATGAAGAAAATGCATCCCATAACATTTTAACATGGAAAAAGTTATCTCGTTCAGCCGACTGTAGCAAGCAATGTGTGGTGCTCAATGTAGGCCTACATTCCATCCAACTTTTGGAGGAAAAAACATGCAGGGTGTCACGACCTCCGCTGAAGTTGTCTCCCCTGCCTGTTGGGGCGGTGCTCAGCGGTCCTCGTCACCGGCCTACTAGCCGCCGCCGATTCCTTTTTCTGTTGCTTTTCTCTTATTAGTTGCACCTGTGTCTAATTGTGTTGTTCTGATGTGCTTCCTTATTTAAGGCTAGTGAACCCGCCCCTGTTTTGCGCGGTATTGATTTTGTGTTACGTGTTGTTGTCATTGGGTGTGTTCGTGCTCCAGACCGTGTACCCTGTGTTTTGGGTTGGTCCGTATTTTTCGCCCCCTGTGTTTTGGCCATTGGATTCTGGTGCCATATTAAAGTGCACGTTTCCCTGTGAAACTCTGCTCTCTGCGCCTGATTCTTACCTCACACACTCAGTCCCTCGTGACACGGGGCTTGACATTAACCTGTTTGTCCATATTAAAGTGCACGTTTCCCTGTGAAACTCTGCTCTCTGCGCCTGATTCTTACCTCACACACTCAGTCCCTCGTGACACGGGGCTTGACATTAACCTGTTTGTCCATATTAAAGTGCACGTTTCCCTGTGAAACTCTGCTCTCTGCGCCTGATTCTTACCTCACACACTCAGTCCCTCGTGACACGGGGCTTGACATTAACCTGTTTGTCCATATTAAAGTGCACGTTTCCCTGTGAAACTCTGCTCTCTGCGCCTGATTCTTACCTCACACACTCAGTCCCTCGTGACACGGGGCTTGACATTAACCTGTTTGTCCATATTAAAGTGCACGTTTCCCTGTGAAACTCTGCTCTCTGCGCCTGATTCTTACCTCACACACTCAGTCCCTCGTGACACGGGGCTTGACATTAACCTGTTTGTCCATATTAAAGTGCACGTTTCCCTGTGAAACTCTGCTCTCTGCGCCTGATTCTTACCTCACACACTCAGTCCCTCGTGACACGGGGCTTGACATTAACCTGTTTGTCCATATTAAAGTGCACGTTTCCCTGTGAAACTCTGCTCTCTGCGCCTGATTCTTACCTCACACACTCAGTCCCTCGTGACACGGGGCTTGACATTAACCTGTTTGTCCATATTAAAGTGCACGTTTCCCTGTGAAACTCTGCTCTCTGCGCCTGATTCTTACCTCACACACTCAGTCCCTCGTGACACGGGGCTTGACATTAACCTGTTTGTCCATATTAAAGTGCACGTTTCCCTGTGAAACTCTGCTCTCTGCGCCTGATTCTTACCTCACACACTCAGTCCCTCGTGACACGGGGCTTGACATTAACCTGTTTGTCCATATTAAAGTGCACGTTTCCCTGTGAAACTCTGCTCTCTGCGCCTGATTCTTACCTCACACACTCAGTCCCTCGTGACACGGGGCTTGACATTAACCTGTTTGTCCATATTAAAGTGCACGTTTCCCTGTGAAACTCTGCTCTCTGCGCCTGATTCTTACCTCACACACTCAGTCCCTCGTGACACGGGGCTTGACATTAACCTGTTTGTCCATATTAAAGTGCACGTTTCCCTGTGAAACGCTGCTCTCTGCGCCTGATTCTTACCTCACACACTCAGTCCCTCGTGACACGGGGCTTGACATTAACCTGTTTGTCCATATTAAAGTGCACGTTTCCCTGTGAAACTCTGCTCTCTGCGCCTGATTCTTACCTCACACACTCAGTCCCTCGTGACACGGGGCTTGACATTAACCTGTTTGTCCATATTAAAGTGCACGTTTCCCTGTGAAACTCTGCTCTCTGCGCCTGATTCTTACCTCACACACTCAGTCCCTCGTGACACGGGGCTTGACATTAACCTGTTTGTCCATATTAAAGTGCACGTTTCCCTGTGAAACTCTGCTCTCTGCGCCTGATTCTTACCTCACACACTCAGTCCCTCGTGACACGGGGCTTGACATTAACCTGTTTGTCCATATTAAAGTGCACGTTTCCCTGTGAAACTCTGCTCTCTGCGCCTGATTCTTACCTCACACACTCAGTCCCTCGTGACACGGGGCTTGACATTAACCTGTTTGTCCATATTAAAGTGCACGTTTCCCTGTGAAACTCTGCTCTCTGCGCCTGATTCTTACCTCACACACTCAGTCCCTCGTGACACGGGGCTTGACATTAACCTGTTTGTCCATATTAAAGTGCACGTTTCCCTGTGAAACTCTGCTCTCTGCGCCTGATTCTTACCTCACACACTCAGTCCCTCGTGACACGGGGCTTGACATTAACCTGTTTGTCCATATTAAAGTGCACGTTTCCCTGTGAAACTCTGCTCTCTGCGCCTGATTCTTACCTCACACACTCAGTCCTGATTGACATTACCTATTAAAGTGCACGTTTCCCTGTGAAACTCTGCTCTCTGCGCCTGATTCTTACCTCACACACTCAGTCCCTCGTGACACGGGGCTTGACATTAACCTGTTTGTCCATATTAAAGTGCACGTTTCCCTGTGAAACTCTGCTCTCTGCGCCTGATTCTTACCTCACACACTCAGTCCCTCGTGACACGGGGCTTGACATTAACCTGTTTGTCCATATTAAAGTGCACGTTTCCCTGTGAAACTCTGCTCTCTGCGCCTGATTCTTACCTCACACACTCAGTCCCTCGTGACACGGGGCTTGACATTAACCTGTTTGTCCATATTAAAGTGCACGTTTCCCTGTGAAACGCTGCTCTCTGCGCCTGATTCTTACCTCACACACTCAGTCCCTCGTGACACGGGGCTTGACATTAACCTGTTTGTCCATATTAAAGTGCACGTTTCCCTGTGAAACTCTGCTCTCTGCGCCTGATTCTTACCTCACACACTCAGTCCCTCGTGACACGGGGCTTGACATTAACCTGTTTGTCCATATTAAAGTGCACGTTTCCCTGTGAAACTCTGCTCTCTGCGCCTGATTCTTACCTCACACACTCAGTCCCTCGTGACACGGGGCTTGACATTAACCTGTTTGTCCATATTAAAGTGCACGTTTCCCTGTGAAACTCTGCTCTCTGCGCCTGATTCTTACCTCACACACTCAGTCCCTCGTGACACGGGGCTTGACATTAACCTGTTTGTCCATATTAAAGTGCACGTTTCCCTGTGAAACTCTGCTCTCTGCGCCTGATTCTTACCTCACACACTCAGTCCCTCGTGACACGGGGCTTGACATTAACCTGTTTGTCCATATTAAAGTGCACGTTTCCCTGTGAAACTCTGCTCTCTGCGCCTGATTCTTACCTCACACACTCAGTCCCTCGTGACACGGGGCTTGACATTAACCTGTTTGTCCATATTAAAGTGCACGTTTCCCTGTGAAACTCTGCTCTCTGCGCCTGATTCTTACCTCACACACTCAGTCCCTCGTGACACGGGGCTTGACATTAACCTGTTTGTCCATATTAAAGTGCACGTTTCCCTGTGAAACTCTGCTCTCTGCGCCTGATTCTTACCTCACACACTCAGTCCCTCGTGACACGGGGCTTGACATTAACCTGTTTGTCCATATTAAAGTGCACGTTTCCCTGTGAAACTCTGCTCTCTGCGCCTGATTCTTACCTCACACACTCAGTCCCTCGTGACACGGGGCTTGACATTAACCTGTTTGTCCATATTAAAGTGCACGTTTCCCTGTGAAACTCTGCTCTCTGCGCCTGATTCTTACCTCACACACTCAGTCCCTCGTGACACGGGGCTTGACATTAACCTGTTTGTCCATATTAAAGTGCACGTTTCCCTGTGAAACTCTGCTCTCTGCGCCTGATTCTTACCTCACACACTCAGTCCCTCGTGACACGGGGCTTGACATTAACCTGTTTGTCCATATTAAAGTGCACGTTTCCCTGTGAAACTCTGCTCTCTGCGCCTGATTCTTACCTCACACACTCAGTCCCTCGTGACACGGGGCTTGACATTAACCTGTTTGTCCATATTAAAGTGCACGTTTCCCTGTGAAACTCTGCTCTCTGCGCCTGATTCTTACCTCACACACTCAGTCCCTCGTGACACGGGGCTTGACATTAACCTGTTTGTCCATATTAAAGTGCACGTTTCCCTGTGAAACTCTGCTCTCTGCGCCTGATTCTTACCTCACACACTCAGTCCCTCGTGACACGGGGCTTGACATTAACCTGTTTGTCCATATTAAAGTGCACGTTTCCCTGTGAAACTCTGCTCTCTGCGCCTGATTCTTACCTCACACACTCAGTCCCTCGTGACACGGGGCTTGACATTAACCTGTTTGTCCATATTAAAGTGCACGTTTCCCTGTGAAACTCTGCTCTCTGCGCCTGATTCTTACCTCACACACTCAGTCCCTCGTGACACGGGGCTTGACATTAACCTGTTTGTCCATATTAAAGTGCACGTTTCCCTGTGAAACTCTGCTCTCTGCGCCTGATTCTTACCTCACACACTCAGTCCCTCGTGACACGGGGCTTGACATTAACCTGTTTGTCCATATTAAAGTGCACGTTTCCCTGTGAAACTCTGCTCTCTGCGCCTGATTCTTACCTCACACACTCAGTCCCTCGTGACACGGGGCTTGACATTAACCTGTTTGTCCATATTAAAGTGCACGTTTCCCTGTGAAACTCTGCTCTCTGCGCCTGATTCTTACCTCACACACTCAGTCCCTCGTGACACGGGGCTTGACATTAACCTGTTTGTCCATATTAAAGTGCACGTTTCCCTGTGAAACTCTGCTCTCTGCGCCTGATTCTTACCTCACACACTCAGTCCCTCGTGACACGGGGCTTGACATTAACCTGTTTGTCCATATTAAAGTGCACGTTTCCCTGTGAAACTCTGCTCTCTGCGCCTGATTCTTACCTCACACACTCAGTCCCTCGTGACACGGGGCTTGACATTAACCTGTTTGTCCATATTAAAGTGCACGTTTCCCTGTGAAACTCTGCTCTCTGCGCCTGATTCTTACCTCACACACTCAGTCCCTCGTGACACGGGGCTTGACATTAACCTGTTTGTCCATATTAAAGTGCACGTTTCCCTGTGAAACTCTGCTCTCTGCGCCTGATTCTTACCTCACACACTCAGTCCCTCGTGACACGGGGCTTGACATTAACCTGTTTGTCCATATTAAAGTGCACGTTTCCCTGTGAAACTCTGCTCTCTGCGCCTGATTCTTACCTCACACACTCAGTCCCTCGTGACACGGGGCTTGACATTAACCTGTTTGTCCATATTAAAGTGCACGTTTCCCTGTGAAACTCTGCTCTCTGCGCCTGATTCTTACCTCACACACTCAGTCCCTCGTGACACGGGGCTTGACATTAACCTGTTTGTCCATATTAAAGTGCACGTTTCCCTGTGAAACTCTGCTCTCTGCGCCTGATTCTTACCTCACACACTCAGTCCCTCGTGACACGGGGCTTGACATTAACCTGTTTGTCCATATTAAAGTGCACGTTTCCCTGTGAAACTCTGCTCTCTGCGCCTGATTCTTACCTCACACACTCAGTCCCTCGTGACACGGGGCTTGACATTAACCTGTTTGTCCATATTAAAGTGCACGTTTCCCTGTGAAACTCTGCTCTCTGCGCCTGATTCTTACCTCACACACTCAGTCCCTCGTGACACGGGGCTTGACATTAACCTGTTTGTCCATATTAAAGTGCACGTTTCCCTGTGAAACTCTGCTCTCTGCGCCTGATTCTTACCTCACACACTCAGTCCCTCGTGACACGGGGCTTGACATTAACCTGTTTGTCCATATTAAAGTGCACGTTTCCCTGTGAAACTCTGCTCTCTGCGCCTGATTCTTACCTCACACACTCAGTCCCTCGTGACACGGGGCTTGACATTAACCTGTTTGTCCATATTAAAGTGCACGTTTCCCTGTGAAACTCTGCTCTCTGCGCCTGATTCTTACCTCACACACTCAGTCCCTCGTGACACGGGGCTTGACATTAACCTGTTTGTCCATATTAAAGTGCACGTTTCCCTGTGAAACTCTGCTCTCTGCGCCTGATTCTTACCTCACACACTCAGTCCCTCGTGACACGGGGCTTGACATTAACCTGTTTGTCCATATTAAAGTGCACGTTTCCCTGTGAAACTCTGCTCTCTGCGCCTGATTCTTACCTCACACACTCAGTCCCTCGTGACACGGGGCTTGACATTAACCTGTTTGTCCATATTAAAGTGCACGTTTCCCTGTGAAACTCTGCTCTCTGCGCCTGATTCTTACCTCACACACTCAGTCCCTCGTGACACGGGGCTTGACATTAACCTGTTTGTCCATATTAAAGTGCACGTTTCCCTGTGAAACTCTGCTCTCTGCGCCTGATTCTTACCTCACACACTCAGTCCCTCGTGACACGGGGCTTGACATTAACCTGTTTGTCCATATTAAAGTGCACGTTTCCCTGTGAAACTCTGCTCTCTGCGCCTGATTCTTACCTCACACACTCAGTCCCTCGTGACACGGGGCTTGACATTAACCTGTTTGTCCATATTAAAGTGCACGTTTCCCTGTGAAACTCTGCTCTCTGCGCCTGATTCTTACCTCACACACTCAGTCCCTCGTGACACGGGGCTTGACATTAACCTGTTTGTCCATATTAAAGTGCACGTTTCCCTGTGAAACTCTGCTCTCTGCGCCTGATTCTTACCTCACACACTCAGTCCCTCGTGACACGGGGCTTGACATTAACCTGTTTGTCCATATTAAAGTGCACGTTTCCCTGTGAAACTCTGCTCTCTGCGCCTGATTCTTACCTCACACACTCAGTCCCTCGTGACACGGGGCTTGACATTAACCTGTTTGTCCATATTAAAGTGCACGTTTCCCTGTGAAACTCTGCTCTCTGCGCCTGATTCTTACCTCACACACTCAGTCCCTCGTGACACGGGGCTTGACATTAACCTGTTTGTCCATATTAAAGTGCACGTTTCCCTGTGAAACTCTGCTCTCTGCGCCTGATTCTTACCTCACACACTCAGTCCCTCGTGACACGGGGCTTGACATTAACCTGTTTGTCCATATTAAAGTGCACGTTTCCCTGTGAAACTCTGCTCTCTGCGCCTGATTCTTACCTCACACACTCAGTCCCTCGTGACACGGGGCTTGACATTAACCTGTTTGTCCATATTAAAGTGCACGTTTCCCTGTGAAACTCTGCTCTCTGCGCCTGATTCTTACCTCACACACTCAGTCCCTCGTGACACGGGGCTTGACATTAACCTGTTTGTCCATATTAAAGTGCACGTTTCCCTGTGAAACTCTGCTCTCTGCGCCTGATTCTTACCTCACACACTCAGTCCCTCGTGACACGGGGCTTGACATTAACCTGTTTGTCCATATTAAAGTGCACGTTTCCCTGTGAAACTCTGCTCTCTGCGCCTGATTCTTACCTCACACACTCAGTCCCTCGTGACACGGGGCTTGACATTAACCTGTTTGTCCATATTAAAGTGCACGTTTCCCTGTGAAACTCTGCTCTCTGCGCCTGATTCTTACCTCACACACTCAGTCCCTCGTGACACGGGGCTTGACATTAACCTGTTTGTCCATATTAAAGTGCACGTTTCCCTGTGAAACTCTGCTCTCTGCGCCTGATTCTTACCTCACACACTCAGTCCCTCGTGACACGGGGCTTGACATTAACCTGTTTGTCCATATTAAAGTGCACGTTTCCCTGTGAAACTCTGCTCTCTGCGCCTGATTCTTACCTCACACACTCAGTCCCTCGTGACACGGGGCTTGACATTAACCTGTTTGTCCATATTAAAGTGCACGTTTCCCTGTGAAACTCTGCTCTCTGCGCCTGATTCTTACCTCACACACTCAGTCCCTCGTGACACGGGGCTTGACATTAACCTGTTTGTCCATATTAAAGTGCACGTTTCCCTGTGAAACTCTGCTCTCTGCGCCTGATTCTTACCTCACACACTCAGTCCCTCGTGACACGGGGCTTGACATTAACCTGTTTGTCCATATTAAAGTGCACGTTTCCCTGTGAAACTCTGCTCTCTGCGCCTGATTCTTACCTCACACACTCAGTCCCTCGTGACACGGGGCTTGACATTAACCTGTTTGTCCATATTAAAGTGCACGTTTCCCTGTGAAACTCTGCTCTCTGCGCCTGATTCTTACCTCACACACTCAGTCCCTCGTGACACGGGGCTTGACATTAACCTGTTTGTCCATATTAAAGTGCACGTTTCCCTGTGAAACTCTGCTCTCTGCGCCTGATTCTTACCTCACACACTCAGTCCCTCGTGACACGGGGCTTGACATTAACCTGTTTGTCCATATTAAAGTGCACGTTTCCCTGTGAAACTCTGCTCTCTGCGCCTGATTCTTACCTCACACACTCAGTCCCTCGTGACACGGGGCTTGACATTAACCTGTTTGTCCATATTAAAGTGCACGTTTCCCTGTGAAACTCTGCTCTCTGCGCCTGATTCTTACCTCACACACTCAGTCCCTCGTGACACGGGGCTTGACATTAACCTGTTTGTCCACTTGTCCTTCAGATAGGGAAGTGACTGAAAATATTGTGGCGTACGATACCAGAAACCACTTTTCAAAATAGGGTGCATTATTATTGCAGAGAATCAGATACATTATGCTACCCTCTGCCTATTGGCTACTCATCTTATTCAATCCTGTCTCAAAATACAACACTGCCCCTTTAAGACAATAAAAATCCCCTTTTCAAATATGTCTCAAACATTCACTCCCCCATTTGCTGACTACAAATGATCTATAACTGGGCTAATAACTCACTAACAAAGGATAGCAAAGGATAGAAACTAAATGTGCACACGTGGATACATGCAGTTCTCCCTTTGATCTCAAAACAAGCACATTTACTCAAGACCGATCATGCTGGAAATACAGTCCAATTCAAAGTAAATGGCACAGATCCATATATGGAAATGGTCTATTTGCATATAGGCCGACTGCAGCTCTTTTGGGTATGTTGCACTGGTCTGTGTAGTCTATCTAGTGTACTGGCTGAGTCATGCACAATAGGATCCTAGTCCGAAGCGCTCTGCCTACAACATTTCTTGCATAGTTCTTCTTGTTTAGGTATGAAAGTGGCAAATGCTGCTGTTGATTCGATCACAATTGCCAAAGTAAAGGGAAACGTTGATCGTGTTAACTAACGGAAAACTCTCAAGTGAATGAAGTTCAATCTCGGGCTTCTTTCCGTGGGCTGATATTTCTTCTGCGAGGCAGTCTCAGGCTACTGCGCAGGCACGCAGTTTAGAGGGAATATTGCTGAGTACCACTCTAAACATTTTCAAGCATGGTGGTTGCTGCAACATGTTATGGGTATGCTTGTCATTGGCAAGGACTAGGGAGTTTTTTTTAGGATTAAAAAAAGTAACGGAATGGAGCGAAGCACATGCTAAATCCTAGAGGAAAACCTGGTTCAGTCTGCTTTCCACCAGACACTTGGAGACAAATTCAACTTTCAGCAGGACAATAACCCAAAACACAAGGCCAAATATCCACTGGAGTTGTTTACCAAGATGACATTGAATGTTCCTGAGTGGCTTATTTACATCTTTGGCATGAATATCTATGACAAGACTTGAAAATGGCTGTCTAGCAATGATCAACAACCAACTTGACAGAGTTTGAAGAATAATGGGCAAATATTGAACAATCCTGGTGTGAAAAGCTTTTAGAGTCTTACCCAGAAAGACTGACAGTTGTAATCGTTGCCAAAGGTGATTCTATTGACTCGGGGTGTTGAAGCTAAACAACAGTGTTTTATTTTCCATTTAATAACACGTTTGTATTTTTCTTCCACTTTGAAATTACAGTATTTTGTTTAAATCGTTGACCAAAAAATGACAAGTCCATTCGAGACCGTATGCACATTCGTGAGCCTAGCATCTCCCTTGAACACAGGTGGTGGATGTCAACACCCCTCATCGAATGTTTTAAAAAGTGTTCAAATAACAATATGTATCCACCAATCCAAAGAGAGGAATAGGCGTGAGACAGCCCGCCGTTCCGCTCTGTGGACAATGAATCCCATTGTTAGGGCGACAACACAAGTATCTTGTCATTATATCCAGTATCTACACACACACACACACACACACACACACACACACACACACACACACACACACACACACACACACACACACACACACACACACACACACACACACACACACACACACACACACACACACACACACACACACACACACACACACACAGTGGAACACATGCGGATGAAAGTTGGGGGAAGGAATTTTTCACGTGGGCGTAGGATCTCGACTGTAGTTTGAGTTTATTGATTCCAGCAGATAAGTTATGGAGAATTTATATCATTAACACATTACTCACTTAAAGTACATAATACATGGAGCTTTACCAGAGACTGAAGAGGAAGTGAGACACTCCACTCGAAAGTCAATGAACTAACTAGATCAGACCCAGCTGCTATTGCATTGGTGTCTATGGAAGACTACACCATTACAAGTAGACTTGAACTGACCATTATTTTCAATGGAAATGGCCTGAGTGAACTATCTTCATTCATCCACCATATACTTTACTGATGTGATGTGATGTTGTCCCAGTGCTCTGCTGGTCAGGACTTTTGCCTAGTTCCAAGGCTCTCTGTCTTAGAAGCCAGCTTCAATGTATCGGCTATTCAGTTTGCTATTTTTGTCAGTTACTTCTATACAATTGTGTGTATGTTTCACGGTGACGGGCATTGAAGGAGTTTCTCATAGAAAACGCTGATAAAGTTGAGGCAACACAACAATAGATACAACACATTTGACATATTTTATTCTAGATGTATTAGAGTTGATTTATACCTCGTCCACATGGGTTGGACACTGACATTCATGAATAAACAAAAGGGATTTCATTACAAAAAAAACATTTGAAAATGATTCATTTGCACATAGAAGCACAACACCAACGGTCCGATCCTCATTAGATCATGTAACATTACATGAAGCCCGCCATTTTGTTGAAATCCTGAATAAGTCGTCCTTCAACAGCTCAGAACAGGTGCATGGAGAATAGTTCTATGCATATCCTTTCTTCAAAGGCTATTTGTTGTGGTGCAAAGCATGTCAGAAAACCCATTTGTATTTGTCTCGTAGGCTAAACTCATTTGCCATGTCTCTAGAGGAACAGGATAATGCCAATCCTTGTGGGGAATACTGGAAAATCACAATATTCGGCTTGGTTATGTATAAAAAGTTACTTGACTATTTACAAAATTCAAGTTTGTATTTCTACAAAGTAAAAGTGCATCAAAATGATGAATTTATTCCATGTATTTTCCTCCAATGGAGATACTGTAGGACTAGTATGAGAGGGGAAGGAACGTGGGATCTCCAAAACAGAAGGTCTTTTCTTGGGACTTACAAAAAAACAGTTCTCTGGAAACAAAGTTCTCTGGAAACAAAAGCACCAGAGAGGTTCTTGAATGTTGACAATTGTTGTCCTGGTGTCTTGGAGATTTTCAGTTCACAAAACCGTTCTCTAAAAGTCACTTGGGTTGAGTCACATCTACTGGCACATGCCGCCAACTTCTTCGTCTTTGTGTTTCTCTCCAGAAGTATGTACTGTACATGTCAGCGCAGTAGGCCATAGTAAGCCAATATTGCCACCTGCAGTTGGCACAGCACCTTGAGGTTTCTTCTTGTACAGTGTACAGTTATCTCAAAACAAAGCCTACCAAGGTGAATCAAATTTAAGCTGCTTGCCTCAGAATCATTGTCTGACTATAACTGCAGCCTTTTCCAAGTTAGTCATTATTACACCAATAGGAATGGACTCATCAACCAAAATATCTCTCCATCGCTCTTCAATGTGGTCAGGAGGAAGGGTGCCATTGCCTAGATACAGGGTAGAGGTTAGAGGTGGGTAACCATGGGCAGTGTGGGTAGAGGTTAGAGGTGGGTAACAATGGGGAAGGGTGTCTAGCTAAAGGTAGAGGTCAGAGGTGGGTAACAGGGGAAGTGTGGGGTAGAGGTTAGAGGTGGGTAACCATGGGGAAGGGTGTCTAGCTAAAGGGTAGAGGTCAGAGGTGGGTAACCATGGGGAAGGGTGTCTATCTAAAGGGTAGAGGTCAGAGGTGGGTAACCAGGGGCAGTGTGGGTGGAGGTTAGAGGTGGGTAACCATGGGGAAGGGTGTCTAGCTAAAGGGTAGAGGTCAGAGGTGGGTATGGGTAACCAGGCACCGAGGAGGGTCCAGTAGTCTCAGCAGTACAGTGGAGGGCAGGTCATTATGGTTGGTAGTGCTAACGTCTCATGGGTCATACAGGTACAGTTGGTCATCCAGTGCACTGAGCAGGTCTTGATCTGACTGTCTCATCTGGCAGAGCCTTCTGGACTGTACCGCTGTGGTGTCGGGGGGGATGGGACAGTCCCTGAGTGTTGGTTCCCCTGTGTGTGTGTGATGGCTGGTCCCTCGCCTGCGTTAGTTACCGCTCCTCTGTCACCTTTCCATTGGTCTCCTGCTCATCCTCTTCTCTCCTCTTCTGCCTCTGGAAGAAGCCAAGCTTGGAGGAGGAGGGAGAAGTGAGATTGAGAGTCATAGATACTTCTAGATCGTTTTCATAGAAACAATCTCAGCTGGCTTTATCAGTGTGGGAAAATACATACAATAATGTACAATCATTCTTTGCCAGAAGAGGGCAGTGTCGTCCACTATTACACTGCAGTTGCAAAAACTGTCTAGACGTCAGTCAGTTAAAATCCTCCTCCTGAATTTAGAGAAAGAACCTGATTGTTCCTGAAATGGCACACTATGCTCACTGTCACTTCTGCAATCCAGGACAGTACAATTACAGGTGCAATCTGGTAATTATCTATCTAGTTTAAACAAACACAAATCCTGTTGCTGTAAACTCACTATCTAGATATGATCATGTCCATGATAAATGTATATTGTGATCATCATGCCGTTGTAATGTTTGTACATGATGAGAGCTCCAGGGTAGTAGGGCAGGGCTTACCTTCCATAGAGCTAGGCTGAGCAGGGACAGCAGTAACAACCCTCCCAGCGTGCTCCCAATGATAATCCAGATTGAGATTCTGTAATCCCCTTCTTTCCTAACCTCCAGGATTATCTGTGGAAACAAGCATACAAAACAAGACAAAATGGCACCCCGATCAAATAACAAAAGCTGATCCTAATTCCGTTTACACGTCATAGACTGCAGTAGATAACAGATAACAGTCTACTATTGGGAATCTTACTACATGTTGCTTTTCTCTACCATTGGAAGACTTTCGAAGGGCAGATTCTAGGGTTAAAAAAAAAGAAGCTCTTGTACACACACACATATGCAGATCTTGCGTGATGCTTTGTGGGTCAGTGTTAACACGGTGTCATCTTGTGTGGATCACCGGTTTGACTGGAATTCCATCTGACCAACGATGCATTCAGAATAAAATGTTTCCATGCTCTCTTTCCCTGTGGAGTCTCGTCAAAAGCAGAGATGAAGGGAACGGGTTGTGCTTCTAAGAGCGCTGAGTTCAGTGCATAACAACTTTGTGTGACTGGTTGTTGCTTAACTCTAAATATTGGCCTATAGGTGGCAGTAAAGAGCAGTGTATGGGAGAACAGGGCTACAGCACACGTGTTGCTGTTGGTCCTTTCGGTCCTTAAGCACCATGCAGTCAATCATGTGTGTTAGAATAACAGCCTTGGCTGTGAGGAATCTGCATAGCTATTAGGAGCTCATTTGTAGAACACGAACTGCAACTATAGTGAGAAGTAGTCTAGTCTCTTGGCCAGGCTGCTATTGAAAATACAACTTTTCAATCGAATGAATGAATGAATGAATGACACTATAGAAAAGGTTGTGCACTGAAGTGTGTCTTGACTCTGAGTGTTTTGTACTCACATGTCTGACAGGCCTTTCTTCATGAAGAAACATGGGGCTTGAAGGTGGAAGTTCTACTGTTGCACTTGTCACCAGTTCCAGGACTTTGAACCTCAGCTGGTGTTGTAAGAGAGGGTGAATGAACACAACAGGAAGTTAACGTCTCACAGACATGCTCAAGGAGTGTAGGATTTAGCCGTGGAATGCGATATACTCACAGCATGCAAGGCGTCCAACCGCAATGCCCCCCTGATTCTGACGCTGACTTCCTTGTAGGGGTTCAGGTTGACAGTGCATTGGACCGGCAGAGGCAGAGTATTTGACTGGTTCTGAATAGAGGCCAAACACAAGCTTGTTAGTTCAGAATGTTCCATTCTTTAGGTAAGCTAGTTGAAATCATATGGCGTGGGTGGGTTACCAGGCGTGAGACTCGAGAGAGGTCTTCTGGGGACGCCCTGCTCTGTGCCACATGTTGAGGGGGTATGCAGCGGGTACCGTCTGTCTAAGGAGACAGAATTACATCTCTGTTAGAACCGAGACAGTATGAGTACACACTTGGTGGTCTCTCATAGGAAGCAGACCATTCTAAGTCCTTGGCCAGATTTTCAAGTCCTCTCACTTTGTCAATATGGAAGTCCGATATCTGCAACAGCTGGTTCCCGTTTTTGGTCATCTCTGGAATTTCTATATTCAACTGCAGGTCCGTCACGGGAAAGAAGCCCAGGTTCTGAATCTGGGAGAAACATAGGGCACTAATTCAGTCTTAACTCAAGCAATAAAAAAATAGTTGGGGTATTTTGTAAATGTAATTGCAATATACAGTATTTCTACACTGTAAAGACAATTGATTGTTGCGTGGTTGATGTATGATTGTGCCGCAACCCTGTGTGTTGTGACCTTTCATCCTCACCTGGAAGGTGAAGTTGAATGGAGGACCAATATTTCCTGGTATCTCCAGGGAGAGGTCTGCTTTGATTTCACAGCCAGAGGGGTTGGAGTCCCTTTACGGAGAAAGGAAGGTGATACACTCAATCATGTACAGTGGCATGGGGCGGCATGGTAGCCTAGTCTCAGCCTCCAGTATTTATGCTGCAGTAGTTTGTGTCGGGGGGCTAGGGTCAGTTTGTTATATCTGGAGTACTTCTCCTGTCCTATTCGGTGTCCTGTGTGAATCTAAGTGTGTGTTCTCTAATTCTCTCGTTCTTTCTTTCTCTCTCGGAGGACCTGAGCCCTAGGACCATGCCCCAGGACTACCTGACATGATGACTCCTTGCTGTCCCCAGTCCACCTGGCCATGCTGCTGCTCCAGTTTCAACTGACCTGAGCCCTAGGACCATGCCCCAGGACTACCTGACATGATGACTCCTTGCTGTCCCCAGTCCACCTGGCCATGCTGCTGCTCCAGTTTCAACTGTTCTGCCTTACTATTATTTGACCATGCTGGTCATTTATGAACATTTGAACATCTTGGCCATGTTCTGTTATAATCTCCACCCGGCACAGCCAGAAGAGGACTAGCCACCCCACATAGCCTGGTTCCTCTCTAGGTTTCTTCCTAGGTTTTGGCCTTTCTAGGGAGTTTTTCCTAGCCACTGTGCTTCTACACCTGCATTGCTTGCTGTTTGGGGTTTTAGGCTGGGTTTCTGTACAGCACTTTGAGATATCAGCTGATGTACGAAGGGCTATATAAATAAAATTTGATTTGATTTAGTGGTTAGAGCGTTGGTCTAGTAACCGGAAGGTTGCAAAGTTCAACCCCCCGAGCTGACAAGGTACAAATCTGTCGTTCTGCCCCTGGACAACCCACTTTTCCTAGGCCGTCATTGTAAATAAGAATTTGTTCTTAACTGACTTGCCTGGTTAAATAAATATAATAAATACAAATATCTGTATACTGTATATCTAACATTTGCCATTGTGTCTGTGCAACACTAAATCAACATTGAATCCGTCAGTTCCAGTGACAGGGAATCGCTATGATAGTTAACTGTTTTAGTTCAGGAGAGTGACAGAAGGAGAAGGAACGTTAGAGGACATTGTGACAAAGACAAACCTTGTAAATAGGAGGTCAGCCTCGTATTTCAGCGGGTGAAAGATGTCGTTGAAATTGTCTTCTAAGGTAACCTCCTCTCCGTCACTGCAGAGAGAGAAAAATGCATTTCAACTAATCTGGCATGCCAAACTCACATCTCAATGGGACTGCATGCCAAGTGACCCTTGGTTGACGAGAACATATTTCAGAGATGTTATAGCTCAGTTTCTGTCTATCCTGTTTCTCACTGGGTGGATCTGTAGTCTGTGGTTAGTGTGATGAATCAGTTCATTGTTGAAATGCTGATTGAGATTCAGTATCTGCAGGTTTTCACCCTCTTTTCACCCTCACCCTGATTAGTGACTGTTTGACACCACCCTCATCTGTTGATTAGTGACTGTTTGACACCACCCTCATCTGTTGATTAGTGACTGACACCACCCTCATCTGTTGATTAGTGACTGTTTGACACCACCCTCATCTGTTGATTAGTGACTGTTTGACACCACCCTCATCTGTTGATTAGTGACTGTTTGACACCACCCTCATCTGGTGATTAGTGACTGTTTGACACCACCCTCATCTGTTGATTAGTGACTGTTTGACACCACCCTCATCTGTTGATTAGTGACTGTTTGACACCACCCTCATCTGTTGATTAGTGACTGTTTGACACCACCCTCATCTGGTGATTAGTGACTGTTTGACACCACCCTCATCTGTTGATTAGTGACTGTTTGACACCACCCTCATCTGTTGATTAGTGACTGTTTGACACCACCCTCATCTGTTGATTAGTGACTGTTTGACACCACCCTCATCTGTTGATTAGTGACTGTTTGACACCACCCTCATCTGTTGATTAGTGACTGTTTGACACCACCCTCATCTGTTGATTAGTGACTGTTTGACACCACCCTCATCTGTTGATTAGTGACTGTTTGACACCACCCTCATCTGTTGATTAGTGACTGTTTGACACCACCCTCATCTGTTGATTAGTGACTGTTTGACACCACCCTCATCTGTTGATTAGTGACTGTTTGACACCACCCTCATCTGTTGATTAGTGACTGTTTGACACCACCCTCATCTGTTGATTAGTGACTGTTTGACACTAGGAAAGTCAGGAGAGCAGAAACTCCTGAGCTAAGAACATTAGCTCATTATCTCACCTGGTCATAACTGTAAAAAATCATATTTATCAGTGTTTAAAAAACGGTTTAATAATTGAAGTGGTTTAGTGCGCCCTCACCTGCTGGCTTCTAGAATGACACGTACGTGGTCCAGGAACACTGATCGGCTGAACTCAAACTCCAGGCGGAAAGATACCTACGTGGGGGACGACCAGAGAGAGTATTATAGTACCACGATGACAATGTTTCCAGATATTAATTTACTGTAGTCATTTCTCTCACAGGAAATATCATGCGTCATTGTAAATAACTTTGTGGGTCAAAGCTTTTTTCCTTGTGTAATTCTTGGACAGTCTTAACTCAGTTCTGTCAACATTGCTGATTTGGTCGTTACAGTGCTCGTACCAGCCACATTACCCATGAGTTTTGCCACAACAGAACAGTCAGAACATGCATACAGGTGTTGACACAGAGTAGCGCTGAGCTGAGAGCAGTAGCACTGGGTGAGGGTTCTCCTGGATATAAACCCTTTCCAAACTGTACTCTCCCTCAGTCCCCAGCCTCCGACAATAATACATCCCACATTAGGGATTAAAGAGAGAAGCCTGCAATAACCTGGACTAAGTCCTTGGCCCAGGACCCAAGGAGCCTGCAGCCCTGTTGGTACCGAACTAAGAACCAGGGCATTTCCCCTCTGAAGACCAAGCACTGAACATATGTACAATTACTGTACTGCCAACATGGATGGGTTCAATGGAGACACACTGTAGCTACCGTGAGTTTACATATGCCTGATTCTAAATCAACCCTTAAAACCTAGGAACCTTGTACCTTCATGTAGATGTAAACAGATTGGATATGGACAGTAGGCGAGAGTGGAGTGTTTTACATTCAGCATCACTACGTCAAGAGAAATAATATCTACATATATTTCAGGATGTTATGTATAATAATCAGGGTCGGTAGTCATTTAGGCAGGTTACCTTAGTGTTGTTGGGCACAGGGACTATGGTGGTCTGCTTGAAACATGTTGGTATTACAGACTCGGTCAGGGAGAGGTTGAAAATGTCAGTGAAGACACTTGCCAGTTGGTCAGCGAATGCTTTGAGTACACGTCCTGGTAATCCGTCTGGCCCTGCGGCCTTGTGGATGTTGAACTGTTTAAAGGTCTTACTCACATCGGCTGCGGAGAGCGTGATCACACAGTCGTCCAGAACAGCTGATTCTCTCATGCATGTTTCAGTGTTACTTGCCTCGTAGCGAGCATATTAAGTGATTTAGCTGGTCTGGTAGGCCCGTGTCACTGAGCAGCTCTTGGCTGTGTTTCCCTATTTACCCTGTAATAGTTTGCAAGTCCTGCCACATCCGACGAGCGTCAGAGCCGGTGCAGTACCATTCAATCTTAGTCCTGTATTGCTGCTTTGTCTGTTTGATGGTTCGTCTGAGGGCATAGCGGGATTTCTTTTTAAGCTTCAGTGCGAATGTTGCCTGTAATCCATGGCTTCTGGTTGGGGTATGCACGTACAGTCATGTGGGGACGACGTCCTCGATGCACTTATTGATAAAGCCAGTGACTGATGTGGTGTTCTCCTCAATGCCATCGGTAGAATCCCAGAATATATTCCAGTCTGTGCTAGCAAAACAGTCCTGTAGCTTAGCATCTGCTTCATCTGACCACTTTTTATAGACTGAGTCACTGGTGCTTCCTGCTTTAATTTTTGCTTGTAAGCAGGAATCAGGAGGATAGAATTATGGTCAGATTTGCCAAATGGAGGGCGAGGGAGACCTTCTCTGTGTGTGGAGTTAAGGTGGTCTAGAATTGTTTCCTCTCTGGTTGCACATTTAACATGCTGACATAAATGAGGTAAAACTGTTTTAAGTTTCACCTGCATTAAAGTCCCCAGCCACTAGGAGCGCCGACTCTGGATGAGCGTTTTCCTGTTTGCTTATGGCAGTATGTGCGGTTTACGTGCCAGCATCGGTCTGTGGACGTATGTAGACAGCTACGATAAATATAGATAAACTCTCTAGGTAGAGAGAGAGACTCTAAATCAGGCGAGCAAACCTTGAGACTTCCTTAGATATCGTGCACCAGCTGTTTGTATATATATGGATAGTCCCCCGCCTCGTGTCTTCCCAGAGGCTGCTGTTCTATCCTGCCGATAGAATGTATAACTGTTTCCTGCTCCAGCAAAATCACAGTTCAGATATCCAGAAGCTCTTTTCGGTCATAAGAGACGTTAGCAGCAACATTATGTACAAAACAAGATGTGAACAACGTGAAAAAACTAACAAAATAGCATGGTTGGTTAAGAGCCGATAAGACGGCAGCCATCCCCTCCGGCGCCATCACTACTACATCACCCCTCCGGTGCCATCACTACTACATCACCCCTCCGGTGCCATCACTACTACATCACCCCTCCGGTGCCATCACTACTACATCACCCCTCCGGTGCCATCACTACTACATCACCCCTCCGGTGCCATCACTACTACATCACCCCTCCGGTGCCATCACTACTACATCACCCCTCCGGTGCCATCACTACTACATCACCCCTCCGGTGCCATCACTACTACATCACCCTCCGGTGCCATCACTACTACATCACCCCTCCGGTGCCATCACTACTACATCACCCCTCCGGTGCCATCACTACTACATCACCTCTCCGGTGCCATCACTACTACATCACCTCTCCGGTGCCATCACTACTACATCACCCCTCCGGTGCCATCACTACTACATCACCCCTCCGGTGCCATCACTACTACATCACCCCTCCTGTGCCATCACTACTACATCACCCCTCCGGTGCCATCGCTACTACATCACCCCTCCGGTGCCATCACTACTACATCACCCCTCCGGTGCCATCAATACTACATCACCTCTCCGGTGCCATCGCTACTACATCACCCCTCCGGTGCCATCGCTACTACATCACCTCTCCGGTGCCATCGCTACTACATCACCCCTCCTGTGCCATCACTACTACATCACCCCTCCGGTGCCATCACTACTACATCACCCTCCGGTGCCATCACTACTACATCACCCCTCCGGTGCCATCACTACTACATCACCCCTCCGGTGCCATCACTACTACATCACCCCTCCGGTGCCATCACTACTACATCACCCCTCCGGTGCCATCACTACTACATCACCCCTCCGGTGCCATCACTACTACATCACCCCTCCGGTGCCATCACTACTACATCACCCCTCCGGTGCCATCACTACTACATCACCCTCCGGTGCCATCACTACTACATCACCCCTCCGGTGCCTCGGTGCCATCACTACTACATCACCCTCCGGTGCCATCACTACTACATCATCCCTCCGGTGCCATCACTACTACATCATCCCCTCCGGTGCCATCACTACTACATCACCCTCCGGTGCCATCACTACATCCCCCTCCGGTGCCATCATCATCACCCTCCGGTGCCATCACTACTACATCACCCCTCCGGTGCCATCACTACTACATCACCCCTCCGGTGCCATCACTACTCATCACCTCCGGTGCCATCACTACTACATCACCCCTCCGGTGCCATCACTACTACATCACCCTCCGGTGCCATCACTACTACATCACCCCTCCGTGCCATCACTACTACATCACCCCTCCCGGTGCCATACTACATCACCCCTCCGGTGCCATCACTACTACATCACCCCTCCGGTGCCATCACTACTACATCACCCCTCCGGTGCCATCACTACTACATCACCCCTCCGGTGCCATCACTACTACATCACCCCTCCGGTGCCATCACTACTACATCACCCCTCCGGTGCCATCACTACTACATCACCCCTCCCATCACTACTACATCACCCCTCCGGTGCCATCACTACTACATCACCCCTCCGGTGCCATCACTACTACATCACCCTCCGGTGCCATCACTACTACATCACCCCTCCGGTGCCATCACTACTACATCACCCTCCGGTGCTCACTACATCACCCTCCGTGCCATCACTACTACATCACCCCTCCGGTGCCATCACTACTACATCACCCCTCCGGTGCCATCACTACTACATCACCCCTCCGGTGCCATCAATACTACATCACCCCTCCGGTGCCATCACTACTACATCCCCCTCCGGTGCCATCACTACTCACATCATCCCTCCGGTGCCATCACTACTACATCATCCCTCCGGTGCCATCACTACTACATCACCCCTCCGGTGCCATCACTACTACATCACCCCTCCGGTGCCATCACTACTACATCACCCCTCCCTCCGGTGCCATCCTACTGCCATCATCACCCCCTCCGGTGCCATCGCTACTACATCACCCCTCCGGTGCCATCAATACTACATCACCCCTCCGGTGCCATCACTACTACATCACCCCTCCGGTGCCATCACTACTACATCACCCCTCCGGTGCCATCACTACTACATCACCCCTCCGGTGCCATCACTACTACATCACCCCTCCGGTGCCATCACTACTACATCACCCCTCCGGTGCCATCACTACTACATCACCCCTCCGGTGCCATCACTACTACATCACCTCCTACATCACCCCTTTTTTTGTTTTTACACTACCTACATGTACACTGCGGTGCCATCACTACTACATCATGCCCTCCGGTGCCATCACTACTACATCATCCTCCGTGCTATCACTGTTTATTATCTATGCATAGTTATCACCCCTACCTACATCACGGTGCCATCATCTATGCTAGTTACTTTATCCCCCTACATGTGCATCACTACTACATCCCCCCTCCGGTGCCATCACTACTACATCATCCCTCCGGTGCCATCACTACTACATCATCCCTCCGGTGCCATCACTACTACATCATCCCTCCTTTTTTGTTTTTACACTGCTGCTACTCACTGTTTATTGTCTATGCATAGTTACTTCACCCCTACCTACATGTACACTGCTGCTACTCACTGTTTATTGTCTATGCATAGTTACTTCACCCCTACCTACATGTACACTGCTGCTACTCACTGTTTATTGTCTATGTATAGTTACTTCACCCCTACCTACATGTACACTGCTGCTACTCACTGTTTATTGTCTATGCATAGTTACTTTACCCCTACCTACATGTACACTGCTGCTACTCACTGTTTATTGTCTATGCATAGTTACTTTACCCCTACCTACATGTACACTGCTGCTACTCACTGTTTATTATCTATGCATAGTCACTTTACCCCTACCTACATGTACAAATTACACTTTTTATAAAAAAAATGTACTGTAGTTTATTTAGTAAATATTTTCTTAACTCTATTTCTTGAACTGCATTGTTGGTTAAGGGCTTGTAAGTAAGCATTTCACAGTAAGGTCTGTTGTATTTGGCACATTCTCATCGACGGGGCTGCAGTGGAGCAGGTTGAGAGCTTCAAGTTCCTTGGTATCCATATCGCCAACCAACTAACATTGTCCAAGCACACCATGACCGTCGCGAAGCGGGCACAACAAAACCTAATCCCCCTCAGGAGACTGAAAATATTTGGCATGGGTCCTCAGATCCTCAAAAGGTTCTACAGCTGCACCATCGAGGGCATCACTGCCTGGTATGGCAACTGCTTGGCCTCCGACCGCACGGCACTACAGAGAGTCGTGCGAACGGCCCAGTACATCACAGGGGCCAAGCTTTCTGCCATCCAGGACCTCTATACCCGGCAGTGTCAGAGGAAGGCCCTAAAAATTGTCAAAGACTCCAGCCACCCTAGTCATAGACTGTTCTCCCTGCTACCACACGGCAAGCGGTACCGGAGTGCCAAGTCTAGGTCCAAGAGGCTTCTGAACAGCTTCTTCACCCAAGCCATAAGACTCCTGAACATCTAGTCAAATGTCTACCCAGACTATTCACATTGCCCCCCCCCCTCTTCACACCACTGCCACTCTCTGTTGTCATCTATGCATAGTCACTTTAATTAACTCTACCTACATGTACATACTACCTCAACTAACCGGTGCCCCTGCACATTGACTCTGTACCGGCACCCCCCTGTATATAGTCCCTTTAATAACTCTACCTACATGTACATACTACCTCAACTAACCGGTGCCCCTGCACATTGACTCTGTACCGGCACCCCCCTGTATATAGTCCCTTTAATAACTCTACCTACATGTACATACTACCTCAACTAACCGGTGCCCCTGCACATTGACTCTGTACCGGCACCCCCCTGTATATATTGCTATTTTTTATTACTGCTCTTTAATTGGGGCGGCAGGGTAGCCTAGTGGTTAGAGCGTTAGACTAGTAACTGGAAGGTTGCAACTTCAAACCCCCGAACTGACAAGGTACAAATCTGTCATTCTGCCCCTGAACAGGTAGTTAACCCACTGTTCCTAGGCCATCATTGAAAATAAGAATTTGTTCTTAACTGACTTGCCTAGTTGAATAAAATAAAAAAATTACTTGTTACTTTTTAAAAATCTCTTATTCTTATCCATATATATTTTTTGAACTGCACTGTTGTTTAGGGGCTCGTAAAGTAAGCATTTCACTGTAAGGTCTACTACACCTGTTGTATTCAGCAGATGTGACTAATAACATTTGATTTGATGTGACAAACAGAATTTGATTTTGTATTTGTGTTGACACTTAACCTGTTCAGACGGCCAAAGTAATCCTTGCAACACTTAGCAGTAAGGACATTCTCGCCCCAAAAACAGACACAAACAAGCCTAAATTCCAGCTGTATTTAGTATGCAGTGCATAGTCAGCCCACTAACTGCAATCCTTGGCCCCATTCAAGGAGGGGGAGAGAAGAGGAGGAGAGGCGGGGAGCATTGTTAACTGTCCTCCATTGCATGATGGACCCCTGATTCATTCCGGCTGGGCAGGAAGGAATGCCTAATGAGGGCAGCTATCTTCCTGCCTGTATAGAATGCCTCAACTCTGACAGAACACAGATACTGAATGTACACAAACAAGAACCTCTACATTATAACACACATTTGTTTTACTATCCTTGTGGGGACCAAACAATTGATTGCCATTCAAAATCCTATTTTCCTCTAACTCCTAAACCTAACCTCTAAGCCTAAAATTGCCCTTTTCCTTGTGGGGACCTGGCGAAATATCCCCACTTGTCTGAATTGTTCTTATTTTAATATCCTTGTGAGGACTTCTGTTTTTGGTAAAACCAAAAACACACACTGTGCTGTAGGCATCAGATATGTCAAAGGAATGTTCATCTTGTCTGCCTGACCAAAATGCTGAGGACTGGGTCAGTTTATGCCAGGTCCTATGGGGGGAGGATATTGACTGTAATAATAACTCTAATGGTTGGCTTCAGCGGTATTGGCTTGGAAGACATCACAGTGAAGCAGTGTGGGTAATGACTGGGGCCAATCAGAGCCCTGACACAGTGGAGTGGTGTGGGTAATGACTGGGGCCAATCAGAGCCCTGACACAGTGGAGTGGTGTGGGTAATGACTGGGGCCAATCAGAGCCCTGACACAGTGGAGTGGTGTGGGTAATGACTGGGGCCAATCAGAGCCCTGACACAGTGGAGTGGTGTGGGTAATGACTGGGGCCAATCAGAGCCCTGACACAGTGGAGTGGTGTGGGTAATGACTGGGGCCAATCAGAGCCCTGACACAGTGGAGTGGTGTGGGTAATGACTGGGGCCAATCAGAGCCCTGACACAGTGGAGTGGTGTGGGTAATGACTGGGGCCAATCAGAGCCCTGACACAGTGGAGTGGTGTGGGTGACTGGGGCCAATAATGACACAGTGGGGCCTGGGGCCAATCAGAGCCCTGACACAGTGGAGTGGTGTGGGTAATGACTGGGGCCAATCAGAGCCCTGACACAGTGGAGTGGTGTGGGTAATGACTGGGGCCAATCAGAGCCCTGACACAGTGGAGTGGTGTGGGTAATGACTAGGGCCAATCAGAGCCCTGACACAGTGGAGTGGTGTGGGTAATGACTAGGGCCAATCAGAGCCCTGACACAGTGGAGTGGTGTGGGTAATGACTAGGGCCAATCAGAGCCCTGACACAGTGGAGCGGTGTGGGTAATGACTGGGGCCAATCAGAGCCCTGACACAGTGGAGTGGTGTGGGTAATGACTGGGGCCAATCAGAGCCCTGACACAGTGGAGTGGTGTGGGTAATGACTAGGGCCAATCAGAGCCCTGACACAGTGGAGTGGTGTGGGTAATGACTGGGGCCAATCAGAGCCCTGACACAGTGGAGTGGTGTGGGTAATGACTGGGGCCAATCAGAGCCCTGACACAGTGGAGCGGTGTGGGTAATGACTGGGGCCAATCAGAGCCCTGACACAGTGGAGTGGTGTGGGTAATGACTAGGGCCAATCAGAGCCCTGACACAGTGGAGTGGTGTGGGTAATGACTGGGGCCAATCAGAGCCCTGACACAGTGGAGTGGTGTGGGTAATGACTAGGGCCAATCAGAGCCCTGACACAGTGGAGTGGTGTGGGTAATGACTGGGGCCAATCAGAGCCCTGACACAGTGGAGCGGTGTGGGTAATGACTAGGGCCAATCAGAGCCCTGACACAGTGAAGAATGTAAAACCAGAAAGTGCCTTAGGTACTCTCCTCTGCTCTGGGCCAACTCAAGACACCTGAGCAAAGTGTTTCCCAAACGGATTCCTGGGGACCTTAAGAGGGACATGTTTAGTTTCTTTCCCCAAAGCACTACACAGCTGATGAAAATAATCAACTCATCATTCACCTTTTGAATATTTGAATCAGCTGTGAAGTGCTTTGGGGAAAAAACTAATGGGAACACCTTGGGGTCCCCGGGACTGAGTTTGGGAAACCCTGTAATAGCACTACCGTACTGTACCTATCTGATACTACTCTCCTCTGTTCTGGGCCAACTCCAGCCACTGTAGCACTATACTGTACTGTACCTATCTGATGTTACTCTCCTCTGTTCTGGGCCAACTCCAGCCACTGTAGAGCTATACTGTACTGTACCTATCTGATGCTACTCTCCTCTGTTCTGGGCCAACTCCAGCCACTGTAGCACTATACTGTACTGTACCTATCTGATGCTACTCTCCTCTGTTCTGGGCCAACTCCAGCCACTGTAGCACTATACTGTACTGTACCTATCTGATGCTACTCTCCTCTGTTCTGGGCCAACTCCAGCCACTGTAGCACTATACTGTACTGTACCTATCTGATGCTACTCTCCTCTGTTCTGGGCCAACTCCAGCCACTGTAGCACTATACTGTACTGTACCTATCTGATGCTACTCTCCTCTGTTCTGGGCCAACTCCAGCCACTGTAGAGCTATACTGTACTGTACCTATCTGATGCTACTCTCCTCTGTTCTGGGCCAACTCCAGCCACTGTAGAGCTATACTGTACTGTACCTATCTGATGCTACTCTCCTCTGTTCTGGGCCAACTCCAGCCACTGTAGCACTATACTGTACTGTACCTATCTGATGCTACTCTCCTCTGTTCTGGGCCAACTCCAGCCACTGTAGAGCTATACTGTACTGTACCTATCTGATGCTACTCTCCTCTGTTCTGGGCCAACTCCAGCCACTGTAGCACTATACTGTACTGTACCTATCTGATGCTACTCTCCTCTGTTCTGGGCCAACTCCAGCCACTGTAGCACTATACTGTACTGTACCTGTACCTATCTGTTCTGGGCCAACTGCCACTGTAGCACTATACTGTACTGTACCTATCTGATGCTACTCTCCTCTGTTCTGGGCCAACTCCAGCCACTGTAGCACTATACTGTACTGTACCTATCTGATGCTACTCTCCTCTGTTCTGGGCCAACTCCAGCCACTGTAGCACTATACTGTACTGTACCTATCTGATGCTACTCTCCTCTGTTCTGGGCCAACTCCAGCCACTGTAGCACTATACTGTACTGTACCTATCTGATGCTACTCTCCTCTGTTCTGGGCCAACTCCAGCCACTGTAGCACTATACTGTACTGTACCTATCTGATGCTACTCTCCTCTGTTCTGGGCCAACTCCAGCCACTGTAGCACTATACTGTACTGTACCTATCTGATGCTACTCTCCTCTGTTCTGGGCCAACTCCAGCCACTGTAGCACTATACTGTACTGTACCTATCTGATGCTACTCTCCTCTGTTCTGGGCCAACTCCAGCCACTGTAGCACTATACTGTACCTATCTGATGCTACTCTCCTCTGTTCTGGGCCAACTCCAGCCACTGTAGCACTATACTGTACTGTACCTATCTGATGCTACTCTCCTCTGTTCTGGGCCAACTCCAGCCACTGTAGAGCTATACTGTACTGTACCTATCTGATGCTACTCTCCTCTGTTCTGGGCCAACTCCAGCCACTGTAGAGCTATACTGTACTGTACCTATCTGATGCTACTCTCCTCTGTTCTGGGCCAACTCCAGCCACTGTAGCACTATACTGTACCTATCTGATGCTACTCTCCTCTGTTCTGGGCCAACTCCAGCCACTGTAACACTATACTGTACTGTACCTATCTGATGCTACTCTCCTCTATTCTGGGCCAACTCCAGCCACTGTAGCACTATACTGTACTGTACCTATCTGATGCTACTCTCCTCTGTTCTGGGCCAACTCCAGCCACTGTAGCACTATACTGTACTGTACCTATCTGATGCTACTCTCCTCTGTTCTGGGCCAACTCCAGCCACTGTAGCACTATACTGTACTGTACCTATCTGATGCTACTCTCCTCTGTTCTGGGCCAACTCCAGCCACTGTAGCACTATACTGTACTGTACCTATCTGATGTTACTCTCCTCTGTTCTGGGCCAACTCCAGCCACTGTAGCACTATACTGTACTGTACCTATCTGATGCTACTCTCCTCTGTTCTGGGCCAACTCCAGCCACTGTAGCACTATACTGTACTGTACCTATCTGATGCTACTCTCCTCTGTTCTGGGCCAACTCCAGCCACTGTAGCACTATACTGTACTGTACCTATCTGATGCTACTCTCCTCTGTTCTGGGCCAACTCCAGCCACTGTAGCACTATACTGTACTGTACCTATCTGATGCTACTCTCCTCTGTTCTGGGCCAACTCCAGCCACTGTAGCACTACTGTACCTATCTGATGCTACTGTACCTATCTGATGCTACTCTCCTCTGTTCTGGGCCAACTCCAGCCACTGTAGACTATACTGTACTGTACCTATCTGATGCTACTCTCCTCTGTTCTGGGCCAACTCCAGCCACTGTAGAGCTATACTGTACTGTACCTATCTGATGCTACTCTCCTCTGTTCTGGGCCAACTCCAGCCACTGTAGCAGCTATACTGTACTGTACCTATCTGATGCCACTGTAGCACTCTCCTCTGATTCTGGTTCTGGGCCAACTCCAGCCACTGTAGCACTATACTGTACTATCTGATGCTACTCTCCTCTGTTCTGGGCCAACTCCAGCCACTGTACACTATACTGTACTGTACCTATCTGATGCTACTCTCCTCTGTTCTGGGCCAACTCCAGCCACTGTAGCACTATACTGTACTGTACCTATCTGATGCTACTCTCCTCTGTTCTGGGCCAACTCCAGCCACTGTAGCACTATACTGTACTGTACCTATCTGATGCTACTCTCCTCTGTTCTGGGCCAACTCCAGCCACTGTAGCACTATACTGTACTGTACCTATCTGATGCTACTCTCCTCTGTTCTGGGCCAACTCCAGCCACTGTAGCACTATACTGTACTGTACCTATCTGATGCTACTCTCCTCTGTTCTGGGCCAACTCCAGCCACTGTAGCACTATACTGTACTGTACCTATCTGATGCTACTCTCCTCTGTTCTGGGCCAACTCCAGCCACTGTAGACTATACTGTACTGTACCTATCTGATGCTACTCTCCTCTGTTCTGGGCCAACTCCAGCCACTGTAGAGCTATACTGTACTGTACCTATCTGATGCTACTCTCCTCTGTTCTGGGCCAACTCCAGCCACTGTAGCACTATACTGTACCTATCTGATGCTACTCTCCTCTGTTCTGGGCCAACTCCAGCCACTGTAGCACTATACTGTACTGTACCTATCTGATGCTACTCTCCTCTGTTCTGGGCCAACTCCAGCCACTGTAGCACTATACTGTACTGTACCTATCTGATGCTACTCTCCTCTGTTCTGGGCCAACTCCAGCCACTGTAGCACTATACTGTACTGTACCTATCTGATGCTACTCTCCTCTGTTCTGGGCCAACTCCAGCCACTGTAGCACTATACTGTACTGTACCTATCTGATGCTACTCTCCTCTGTTCTGGGCCAACTCCAGCCACTGTAGCACTATACTGTACTGTACCTATCTGATGCTACTCTCCTCTGTTCTGGGCCAACTCCAGCCACTGTAGCACTATACTGTACTGTACCTATCTGATGTTACTCTCCTCTGTTCTGGGCCAACTCCAGCCACTGTAGCACTATACTGTACTGTACCTATCTGATGCTACTCTCCTCTGTTCTGGGCCAACTCCAGCCACTGTAGAGCTATACTGTACTGTACCTATCTGATGCTACTCTCCTCTGTTCTGGGCCAACTCCAGCCACTGTAGCACTATACTGTACCTATCTGATGCTACTCTCCTCTGTTCTGGGCCAACTCCAGCCACTGTAGCACTATACTGTACTGTACCTATCTGATGCTACTCTCCTCTGTTCTGGGCCAACTCCAGCCACTGTAGAGCTATACTGTACTGTACCTATCTGATGCTACTCTCCTCTGTTCTGGGCCAACTCCAGCCACTGTAGCACTATACTGTACTGTACCTATCTGATGCTACTCTCCTCTGTTCTGGGCCAACTCCAGCCACTGTAGCACTATACTGTACTGTACCTATCTGATGCTACTCTCCTCTGTTCTGGGCCAACTCCAGCCACTGTAGCACTATACTGTACTGTACCTATCTGATGTTACTCTCCTCTGTTCTGGGCCAACTCCAGCCACTGTAGCACTATACCATACTATACCCACTCTCTACAGGGAACACTGCTGGTTTCACTGGGCTGGCCTCTGCTCTCTACAGGGAACACTGCTGGTTTCACTGGGCTGGCCTCTACAGGGAACACTGCTGGTTTCACTGGGCTGGCCTCTACAGGGAACACTGCTGGTTTCACTGGGCTGTCCTCTACAGGGAACACTGCTGGTTTCACTGGGCTGGCCTCTACAGGGAACACTGCTGGTTTCACTGGGCTGGCCTCTACAGGGAACACTGCTGGTTTCACTGGGCTGGCCTCTACAGGGAACACTGCTGGTTTCACTGGGCTGGCCTCTACAGGGAACACTGCTGGTTTCACTGGGCTGGCCTCTACAGGGAACACTGCTGGTTTCACTGGGCTGGCCTCTACAGGGAACACTGCTGGTTTCACTGTGCTGGCCTCTACAGGGAACACTGCTGGTTGCACTGGGCTGGCCTCTACAGGGAACACTGCTGGTTTCACTGGGCTGGCCTCTACAGGGAACACTGCTGGTTTCACTGGGCTGGCCTCTACAGGGAACACTGCTGGTTGCACTGGGCTGTCCTCTACAGGGAACACTGCTGGTTTCACTGGGCTGGCCTCTACAGGGAACACTGCTGGTTTCACTGGGCTGGCCTCTACAGGGAACACTGCTGGTTTCACTGGGCTGACCTCTACAGTCAACACTGCTGGTTTCACTGGGCTGGCCTCTACAGGGAACACTGCTGGTTTCACTGGGCTGTCCTCTACAGGGAACACTGCTGGTTTCACTGGGCTGGCCTCTACAGGGAACACTGCTGGTTTCACTGGGCTGGCCTCTACAGGGAACACTGCTGGTTTCACTGGGCTGGCCTCTACAGGGAACACTGCTGGTTTCACTGGGCTGGCCTCTGCTCTCTACAGGGAACACTGCTAGTTTCACTGGGCTGACCTCTGCTCTCTACAGGGAACACTGCTGGTTTCCCTGGGCTGGCCTCTACAGTCAACACTGCTGGTTTCACTGGGCTGTCCTCTACAGGGAACACTGCTGGTTTCACTGGGCTGGTGTCTACAGGGAACACTGCTGGTTTCACTGGGCTGGCCTCTACAGGGAACACTGCTGGTTTCACTGGGCTGGCCTCTGCTCTCTACAGGGAACACTGCTGGTTGCACTGGGCTGGCCTCTACAGGGAACACTGCTGGTTTCACTGGGCTGACCTCTGCTCTCTACAGGGAACACTGCTGGTTTCCCTGGGCTGGCCTCTACAGGGAACACTGCTGGTTTCACTGGGCTGGTCTCTACAGGGAACACTGCTGGTTTCACTGGGCTGGCCTCTACAGGGAACACTGCTGGTTTCACTGGGCTGGCCTCTGCTCTCTACAGGGAACACTGCTGGTTGCACTGGGCTGGCCTCTACAGGGAACACTGCTGGTTTCACTGGGCTGGGCTCTGCTCTCTACAGGGAACACTGCTGGTTTCACTGGGCTGGGCTCTGCTCTCTACAGGGAACACTGCTGGTTTCACTGGGCTGGGCTCTGCCCTCTACAAGGAACACTGCTGGTTTCACTGGGCTGGCCTCTACAGGGAACACTGCTGGTTTCACTGGGCTGGGCTCTGCTCTCTACAAGGAACACTGCTGGTTTCACTGGGCTGGCCTCTACAGGGAACACTGTTGGTTTCACTGGGCTGGCTTTGCAGCTAGGGTGGTTTACTGGGAATCTTAACTCATTACCACACTTTAAAGAGACCCAACCAGAACAGAAAACATCTGGCTTGTGACTGTCTGGCTCCCATTCAAACACAATGACTGTGGGTGATTAATTTATTTAGTTTTTTTTTTAAAGGTCCCCCAAAATGCCCCCAGATCAGATCCCTCAGAAGGGTCCCCCAACTTGCCCCCAGATCAGATCCCTCAGAAGGGTCCCCCAACTTGCCCCCAGATCAGATCCCTCAGAAGGGTCCCCCAACATGGCCCCAGATCAGATCCCTCAGAAGGGTCCCCCAACGTGGCCCCAGATCAGATCCCTCAGAAGGGTCCCCAACATGGCCCCAGATCAGATCCCTCAGAAGGGTCCCCCAACGTGGCCCCAGATCAGATCCCTCAGAAGGGTCCCCCAACATGACTCCAGATCAGATCCCTCAGAAGGGTCCCCCAACGTGGCCCCAGATCAGATCCCTCAGAAGGGTCCCCCAACATGGCCCCAGATCAGATCCCTCAGAAGGGTCCCCCAACATGGTCCCAGATCAGATCCCTCAGAAGGGTCCCCCAACATGACCCCAGATCAGATCCCTCAGAAGGGTTCCCCAACATGACCCCAGATCAGATCCCTCAGAAGGGTCCCCCAACATGGCCCCAGATCAGATCCCTCAGAAGGGTCCCCCAACATGGCCCCAGATCAGATCCCTCAGAAGGGTCCCCCAACATGGCCCCAGATCAGATCCCTCAGAAGGGTCCCCCAACATGACCCCAGATCAGATCCCTCAGAAGGGTCCCCCAACATGGCCCCAGATCAGATCCCTCAGAAGGGTCCCCAACATGGCCCCAGATCAGATCCCTCAGAAGGGTCCCCAACATGGCCCCAGATCAGATCCCTCAGAAGGGTCCCCCAACATGGCCCCAGATCAGATCCCTCAGAAGGGTCCCCAACATGGCCCCAGATCAGATCCCTCAGAAGGGTCCCCAACATGGCCCCAGATCAGATCCCTCAGAAGGGTCCCCCAACATGGCCCCAGATCAGATCCCTCAGAAGGGTCCCCCAACATGGCCCCAGATCAGATCCCTCAGAAGGGTCCCCAACATGGCCCCAGATCAGATCCCTCAGAAGGGTACCCCAACATGGCCCCAGATCAGATCCCTCAGAAGGGTCCCCCAACGTGGCCTCAGATCAGATCCCTTAGAAGGGTCCCCAACATGGCCCCAGATCAGATCCCTCAGAAGGGTCCCCAACGTGGCCCCAGATCAGATCCCTCAGAAGGGTCCCCAACGTGGCCCCAGATCAGATCCCTCAGAAGGGTCCCCAATGTGGCCCCAGATCAGATCCCTCAGAAGGGTCCCCAACGTGGCCCCAGATCAGATCCCTCAGAAGGGTTTTTGTTGGAGAGAATATGAAGCAAATAATCCTGCGGTAATTCTGTTGTCAAGGAGATGACCGTTATTTGCGCTAATGACTTGGTGGGGTAATGTGGTGGGAGGATTGGGGAGTGGATGAAACGTTTGGTTAACTGAGACCACTACTTGCTCGCTGTGTGTGAGACCTTTATTTATACATGCATTTGATTATCCAGATATTTCATTGGAACAGAATACATCTCCATTTGAAGTGTCTTTCTGTGCTACTAGAAATAAAGCAATTACTGTTGAGTTACTGTTACTGTTGGTGACTCCAGGTTACTTAATGCCTGAATGTGTGTTAATGTTCTCTGGCATGCCATGGGGTTCTATTTCTGGATACCAGACTATAAAAAGCTATAAAGAGATGATCAAATAAGTGTTGTTTTTTAACCAAACTCTTATGTTCAGTGCTTAGGGGCATAGACACATGTTAAGTGTGGATACTTGTTTGTACAGGGCTGTTCGGATGAGATATGTATATATTTGTGAGGCAGTTAGAGGTGATTTTGGTGTATGTAGTTCATTGTATAAAGGGCAATAATGCATTTTGTTATGATATTTTGTTATGGTGAACTGGAGAACTGTTGCACCATAATATTGACAATATTAAAGTGGTGGAGATGGTTACCAGATTGGTGTGCGGAGGGCACACTGCTGACAGCCCTCTTGGCGGGAGTTGGGGCAGGAAGGACACTCTTCCGTAACTCTTAGATGGTCGGGTTGGATACATGGGATAGGTGGGTGACTTGATTGTCAACCCCATATAGATTAACCATGGTGCAGCTTGATCAACTCTGTGCTTGCAAACGGTCTGTATTACTTTACTATGGTCTTTAATGGTCCACTGTTCTGGTTTACTGTTCTGGTAAGCACTGTTATGGTCTCCTATTCTGGTCCATGATATGCTACAGTACTCCACTAAGAGCAGCTGTGGTACCCTGTGGTCATGAACGGTCTGGTGTGGTGCATTATGGTGAACTGTGTCTCAGTGTGGTCTACCTTGAATGCCTGTGTCA
Source organism: Oncorhynchus keta (assembly GCF_023373465.1). Lineage (NCBI taxonomy): Eukaryota > Metazoa > Chordata > Actinopteri > Salmoniformes > Salmonidae > Oncorhynchus > Oncorhynchus keta. The sequence goes on along the minus strand of NW_026277059.1, from coordinate 4,597 downwards.
CTAAAGGGACTCCCACTCACCTGCGTCTTGGCTCTCATGAAGGGAGCACTGACGTTGCAGGTCTTCTCATGCCTCTGTCTGTCCTCACTGCGACACTCTATCTTCATATCCGAGTTGTCCTGAGATGGAAACAGAGATAAAACACACTCAGAGACAATCTCCTACATAAGACAAGCCTGAATTCCCTCAGGAATAATTATATTCTATTCTAACAGGTGCAGTAGTACTCCATACTGTATTTGAGGAAAGCTTGTTCTTCAATAGACAGACTGTACTAGTCTAAAGGTGACTGGCCAAATCATCTTCACACTGACTTCTGTGAGCAGTTAACCAAGCACTGTTTCTGTGACTCTGCAGTACTGGTGTACTGGTGTCTGCAGTACTGGTGTCTGCAGTACTGGTATACTGGTGTCTGCAGTACTAGTGTACTGTTGTCTGCAGTACTGGTGTACTGTTGTCTGCAGTACTGGTGTACTGTTGTCTGCAGTACTGGTGTACTGTTGTCTGCAGTACTGGTGTACTGTTGTCTGCAGTACTGGTGTACTGCAGTACTTGTATACTGGTGTCTGCAGTACTGGTGTACTGTTGTCTGCAGTACTGGTGTACTGGTGTCTGCAGTACTGGTGTACTGTTGTCTGCAGTACTGGTGTACTGTTGTCTGCAGTACTGGTGTACTGTTGTCTGCAGTACTGGTGTACTGTTGTCTGCAGTACTGGTGTACTGTCTGCAGTGCTGGTGTACTGGTGTCTGCGGTACTGGTGTCTGCAGTACTGGTGTACTGGTGTCTGCAGTACTGGTGTCTGCAGTACTGCAGTACTGGTCTGCAGTACTGGTGTCTGCAGTACTGGTGTACTGGTGTCTGCAGTACTGGTGTACTGGTGTCTGCAGTACTGGTGTACTGGTGTCTGCAGTACTGGTGTACTGGTGTCTGCAGTACTGGTGTCTGCAGTGCTGGTGTACTGGTGTACTGGTGTCTGCAGTACTGGTGTACTGGTGTCTGCAGTACTGGTGTCTGCGGTACTGGTGTACTGGTGTCTGGTGTACTGGTGTCTACTGTACTGCCATTTATTGTACTGTATTGTGCACTATAGTCTTTGGGTTCTGGAATAGTGGTCTTTAAAATCCAATGTACTGTCTACTGTGAATCATCACCTTGACTATGAGACTAGAGAATCGTAGGTTAGGAGTGTAGGTGATGTTGAGGCGGGCTCCGTAGGCATTTTCTCCCCTGTTCTCCAGACGAACGTCCACCACCATCCTCCTCCTCGATCCCTCCATCACTCGCTCTGACCCCTCCGCCCCTCCTTCGGACAGACGTCGACACATCGCACCCTGGAGTGGACTGCATTCCCACAGAACTGCCTGTGGGGGAGGGGAGAAATCAATCAATTCTGGTGTGTGTGTGTGTGTGTGTGCGTGCGTGTGTGCGTGCGCTCACCTCCAAGACAGCAGGTCAGTTGTACTCTGTAAGGACAGACCTGGTATACAACGGTCGTCCTCATCACAGCCATTCCAGAAGGGAAGCTAGTAGAGCGAGAGATACTCAGTTACAATCCATATCATAGTACGGCTATGCCAAGAGGTCTGAACCTTTATGGTACAGCGAGTACTATGCTTGCCCTGCAAAACATAGTGTCACTGGTTCAAGCCCCTGGATGTTCCCCTTAATCACGACAATACCACTCATAAAGCTGTAGACTAAGAGCTAAACAAGGAGACGACTGGTTAGTGGTCAGGTCAAGCAGTCATGTGACCCGCTCAAAGCGCTTCCTTTCTTCATCGCTTCCTTGAAGTGATCATTGGACAGATGGACGGAAGGGTTCCAGCAAATGTTTTGTTTTACCTGTCCAGACATTTCTAATCAGTGATTACATAAGAAGTGATGATGGTCAGTGGTCAGATGTGTGTATCTCACCTCAGTCCTGAAGGTGGTGGGCCAGGTGTCGTCCAGCGCAGGGCCCTGGTCGGGATCCTGCAGTGCCACTGCCACAGTGAACACGATGGGCCTCACGTAGTCCGTGGTCTCCTGGATCAACAACACGTTGGGAGGATCAGTGTTATTACAACTGTATGATAGGATAGAATAGGAAACATTATAATGTTAGGATAGGAAACGTTATAATGATAGAATAGAATAGGAAACAGTATAATGATAGGATAGAATAGGAAACGTTATAATGATAGGATAGAATAGGAAACGTTATAATGATAGAATAGAATAGGAAACGTTATAATGATAGAATAGAATAGGAAACATTATAATGATAGAATAGAATAGGAAACAGTATAATGATAGAATAGAATAGGAAACGTTATAATGATAGAATAGAATAGGAAACAGTATAATGATAGGATAGAATAGGAAACATAATATAGGATGAATAGGATAGAAACATTATAATGATAGGATAGAATAGGAAACGTTATAATGATAGGATAGAATAGGAAACGTTATAATGATAGGATAGAATAGGAAACATAATGATAGGATAGAATAGGAATAGATAGAAAGAATAGGAAACATTATAATGATAGGATAGAATAGGAAACATTATAATGATAGGATAGAATAGGAAACGTTATAATGATAGGATAGAATAGGAAACATTATAATGATAGGATAGAATAGGAAACATAATGATAGGAAACATATAGGAAAATTATAATGATAGGATAGAATAGGAAACGTTATAATGATAGGATAGAATAGGAAACATTATAATGATAGGATAGAATAGAAACATAATGATAGGATAGAATAGGAAACAATATAATGATAGATAGAATAGGAAACATAATAATGATAGGATAGAATAGAATAGGAAACGTTATAATGATAGGATAGAATAGGAAACAGTATAATGATAGAATAGAATAGGAAACAGTATAATGATAGAATAGAATAGGAAACATAATGATAGAATAGAATAGGAAACATTATAATGATAGAATAGAATAGGAAACGTTATAATGATAGAATAGAATAGGAAACATTATAATGATAGAATAGAATAGGAAACGTTATAATGATAGAATAGAATAGGAAACATTATAATGATAGAATAGAATAGGAAACGTTATAATGATAGAATAGAATAGGAAACGTTATAATGATAGAATAGAATAGGAAACATTATAATGATAGAATAGAATAGGAAACGTTATAATGATAGAATAGAATAGGAAACGTTATAATGATAGGATAGAATAGGAAACGTTATAATGATAGGATAGGATAGAATAGGAAACATTATAATGATAGAATAGAAACATAATAGATAGACATTATAATGATAGGATAGATAGAATAGGATAGAAACGTTATAATGATAGGATAGAATAGGAAATAGAATAGGAAACGTTATAATGATAGGATAGATAGAATAGGAAACGTTATAATGATAGGATAGAATAGGAAACATTATAATGATAGGAAATGATAGGATAGAATAGGAAACGTTATAATGATAGGATAGAATAGGAAACGTTATAAGGATAGAATAGATAAATGAGAATAGGAAACATTATAATGATAGGATAGAATAGGAAACATTATAATGATAGGATAGAATAGGAAACGTTATAATGATAGGATAGAATAGGAAACGTTATAATGATAGGATAGGAAACATAGAATAGGAAACGATTATAATGATAGGATAGAATAGGAAACGATTATAATGATAGGATAGAATAGGAAACGATAGGATATAATGATAGGATAGAATAGAAACGTTATAGAATAGAATAGAAACGATTATAATGATAGGATAGAATAGGAAACGTTATAATAGAATAGGAAACGTTATAATGATAGAATAGGAAACGGTATAATGATAGGATAGAATAGGAAACGTTATAATGATAGGATAGAATAGGAAACGTTATAATGATAGGATAGAATAGGAAACGTTATAAGGATAGGATAGAATAGGAAACGTTATAAGGATAGGATAGAATAGGAAACGTTATAAGGATAGGATAGAATAGGAAACGTTATAATGATAGGATAGGAAACATTATAATGATAGGATAGAATAGGAAACGTTATAATGATAGGATAGAATAGGAAACGTTATAATGATAGGATAGAATAGGAAACGTTATAATGATAGAATAGGAAACGTTATAATGATAGGATAGAATAGGAAACGTTATAATGATAGGATAGAATAGGAAACGTTATAATGATAGGATAGAATAGGAAACGTTATAATGATAGGATAGAATAGGAAACGTTATAATGATAGGATAGAATAGGAAACATAAGGATAGAATAGGAAACGTTATAAGGATAGAATAGGAAACATAATGATAGAATAGGAAACATAATGATAGAATAGGAAACATAATGATAGGATAGAATAGGAAACGTTACAATGATAGGATTAAACCAGAGGCATGTATTTAGATTGCCCCCCCCCCCCATTAACATTACATAGGGGAATATTTCAATATTGCTATGCTGAATGTCTGGATGTCTAGAATTATAATATTTATTATAAAATATTATAAAAGTTGTCCCAATGTATTTAGATAGTTGTCCCAATTATCTAAATACATGGCTCTGGATAATACCATCTTAAGTCTCTATCTT